>NW_027511764.1:0-300000 GCF_048772815.1 Callospermophilus lateralis | reverse complement strand
ATAAAAAAATTCTTAGAATCAAATGACAATACAGACACAACATACTGGAATCTATGGGACACAAAGAAGGCAGTTTTAAGAGGGAAATTCATTTCTTGGAGTTCTTTCCTCAAAAAAAGAATAAAACAACAAATAAATAAACTCACAGTACACATCAAAAACCTAGAAAAGGAAGAGCAAAACAATAGCAAATGTAGTAGAAGACAAGAAATAATTAAAATTAGAGCAGAAATCAACGAAACTGAAACAAAAAAAAAAGACATTGAAAAAATTGATAAAACTAAAAGTTGATTCTTTGAAAAAATAAATAAGATTTACAGGCCCTTAGCCATGCTAAGGATGAGAAGAAGAGAGGGAACTCAAATTACTAACATACGGAATGAAAAAGGCAATATCACAACAGACAGTACACAAATACAGAAGATAATTAGAAAGTATTTTGATATCCTATATTCCAATAAAATAGAAGATAGTTATAATATCGATAAATTTCTTAAGTCATACGATCTGCCCATATTCAGTCAAGAAGACACACACAATTTTAACAGACCAAAAACAAAAAAAGAAATGGAAGAAGCCATCAAAAGACTACCAATCAAAAAAAGCCCTGTACCTGATGGGTATACAGCAGAGTTCAACAAAACCTTCGAAGAAGAATTAATACCAATACTATTCAAGCTATATCAAGAAATGGAATAATAAGGAGCTCTTCCAAATTCATTCTCGGAGTCCAGAATCACCCTGATCCCAAAACCAGACAAAGACACTTCAAAAAAGAAAACTACAGACCAATATCTCTAATGAAGTTGGATGCAAAAATTCTCAATAAAATCCGTGTGAATTGAATACAAAAACATATCAAAATAGTTGTGCACCATGATCAAGTAGGATTCATCCCTGGAATGCAAGGCTGGTTCAATATACGGAAATCAATAAATGCTATTCACCACATCAATAGACTTAAGGACAAGAACCATATGATCATCTCGATAGATGTAGTAAAACATTCAACAAAGTTCAGCATCCCTTTATGTTCAAAACACTAGAAAAACTAGGGATAACAGGAACTTACCTCAACATTGTAAAAGCTATATATGCTAAACCTCAGGCTAGGATCACTCTAAATGGAGAAAACTGAAGGCATTCCCTCTGAAATCTGGAACAAGACAGGGATGCCCTCTATCACCACTTCTATTCAATTTAGTTCTTGAAATACTAGCCAGAGCAATTAGACAGACAAAAGAAATTAAAGGCATAAAAATAGGAAAAGAAGAACTTGAATTATCGCTATTTGTGGATGACATGGTAATATATTTAACAGACCCAAAAGGGTCTACAAAGAAACTGCTAGAGTTAGTAAATGAAGGATATAAAACCAACACGCATAAATCAAAGGCATTCCTGTATATCAGCAACAAAACTTCTGAAATGGAAATGAGGAAAACCACTCCATTCAAAATATCCTCAAAGAAAATAAGATACTTGGAAATCAACCTAACAAAAGAGGTGAAAACCACAGAACCCTAAAGAGAGAGATAGAAAAAGATCTTAGAAGATGGAAAAATGTACCCTGTTCATGGATAGGCAGAACTAAATTCATCAAAATGGCGAAATTACCCAAAGTTCTCTACAGGTTTAAAGCAATGCCAATCAAAATCCCAACGGCATTTCTTGTAGAAATGATAAAGCAATCATGAAATTCATATGGAAAAACAAAAGACACAGAATAGCAAAAGGAATTCTAAGCAGGAAGTGTGAATCGGGAGGTATAGCGATACTAGAGTTTAAACTTTACTACAAAGCAAGAGTAACAAAAACAGTGTGGTACTGGTACCAAAACAGGCAGGTGGACCAATGGTATAGAATAGAGGACAGAGAAACCAATCCACAAAATTACAACTTTCTTATATTTGATAAAGTGGCTATAAACATGCAATGGATGAAGGATAGCATCTTCAACAAATGGTGCAGGGAAAATTAGAAATCCATGTGCAACAAAATGAAACTGAATCCCGTTCTCTCACCATGCACAAAAGTTAACTCAAAATAGATCAAGGAGCTAGATATCAAATCAGAGACACTGCGTCTCATAGAAGAAAAAGTTGGCTATGATCTATATACTGTGGGGTCGGGCTCCAAATTCTTTAATAAGACATCAATAGCCCAAGAGTTAATAACAAGAATAAACAAATGGGACTTACTTAAACTAAAAAGTTTTTTCTCAAGAAGAGAAACAATAAGAGAGGTAAATAGAGAGCCTACATCCTGGGAACAAATTTTTACCCCTCACACTTCAGATAGAGCCCTAATATCCAAAATATACAAAGAACTCAAAATATTAAAAAATAAGATAACAAATAACCCAATCAACAAATGGGCCAAGGACCTAAACAGACACTTCACAGAGGAGGACATACAATCAATCAACAAGTACATGAAAAAATGCTCACCATCTATAGCAGCCTGAGAAATGCAAATCAAAACCACCCTAAGATACCATCTGACTCCAGTAAGATCAGCAGCCATTATGAAGTTAAACAACAATAAGTGTTGGCGAGGATTTGGGGAAAAGGATAAACTTGTACACTGCTGGTGGGACTGCAAATTGGTGAGGCCAATTTTGAAAGAAGTATGGATATTCCTGGAAAAGCTGGAAATGGATCCACCATTGACCCAGCTATCACCCTTCTTGGAATGTTCTCTCAGGATCTTAAAAGAGCGTACTATAGGGATACTGCCACATCAATGATCATAGCAGCACAATTCACAATAGCTAGACTGTGGAACCAATTTAGATGCCCTTCAATAGATTAATAGATAAAAAAAATGTTGCATCTATACACAACGGAGTATTACACAGCACAAAAAATGACAAAATCATAGAATTTGCAGGGAAATGGATGGCATTAGAGCATATTATGCTAAGCGAAGCTAACCAATCCTTAAAAAACAAATGCCAAATGTCTTCTCTGTTATAAAGAGAGCAAATAAGAACAGAACAGGGAGGAAGAGCATGAGGAAAAGATTAACATTAAACAAAGACGAATGGGGGGAGAGAAAGGGAGAGAGAAGGGAAAGCTTATGAAAATTGTAGGAAACTCTCAATGTTACACAAAATTGCATATAAGATGTTGTGAGGAGAAGTGAGGGGGAAACAATGGAGAGAATTGAACAATAGCAGATGAGGTAGAGAGGGAAGATGGGAGGGGAGGAGAGGGTGGATAGTAGGGGATAGGAAAGGTAGCAGAATACAACAGTCACTAATATGCCATTATGTAAAAATGTGAATGTGTAACCGATGTGATTCTACAATTCGTATTTGGGGAAAAAATGGGAGTTCATAACCCAATTGAGTCAAATGTATGAAAGATGATATATCTTGAGCTTTGTAATGTTTTGAACAACCAATAAAAATAAATAAATAAATAAATAAAGGTTTAAAATTTAGTGGGAAGAAATCAGCTAAAAATGGGTTCAGATGTATTCATTTTGCTATACAGAAACTTTGTTTTGTGAATAACACAAATTTATTTTACCAGAAAATGCACATAAATTGAGATTAAAGGATAATTCACCTAACTTCATGAAAAATTCATAGCATTTTCTACACTTTTCATATTTCATTTTTTTCGTGAATATTTTGTCATGGACAAGGTCTAGTCTTAGGCTATTCTTCCAGAATACTACCTCATCTGACAAGTTCGTACAATGTGTTGGATTGTTCTTTTCATCTTTTATTTAATAGTTTCTAGCTGATAATGTGTATTTTTTCTTATCTTTATTTGGACATACAAACCTAACTATATTATTGCATTTTATGTTTTACTGGGGAAGAGACTCATCAAAAGCTCTTTGTTATATGTATCAACAATCAAACATCTAGAGCATACAATTATTCTTAATTTTGCATGAAAATAAATTTGTACCATTTTTCTTATAAAGATGTAGTATTATTAATAATGTCCCTACTGTAATAAGTAACTACTTACAAGAAGAATTAAACAATTGACTTTATATCAATTATGAACATGAAAAGTACTAAAATAAGTATTTGGCAATTAATACACAATTGATAGAAATTGAAATCACAAGAAAGCCATTTAAAATGTCAGTGCATATGGTCCTTAAATAATAGGTTGTTCAAATAAAATTTCTCTAATTCATAAGAGTTAATATGCCACATTACAGCTTAATGTGATATAAAACTTTAAATTATCAGTATTGATAAATAAGAATGATACCTGTTTACTTAAATATGTTTATTTGATTTTCACTGTAAGATGTTAATTATGGAAGAATTGAGAATTAAGAAAGACTTGGTCTATATTATTTCTAACAGGAAAATCAAAGTACTTTTAAATATATATATATATATATATATATATATATATATATATATATATATATATATGTAATGCATATGCATGAATATAGATACATATGTATAATAAATGTATTGTTATATATCTATCAGGTGAGTATAATTTTTAAATTTTCTCAAGAAAAAGAATGACTATAAAAAACAGTCTTAAATTTAAATTTCATAGCATACTACTGTTTGTAATGACATGAGAGAAAAATAGATATGGAGGGGAAACCAAAAAGGAAGGGAGAGAAGGGGGAAAATGAGGAAGAAAGTGAGTAAAGAAGAGGGACATGAGTGTATGATGTTAAGATAGAAGTGGAGGGGCTGGGTTTGTGGCTCAGAGGTAACATGCTTTTCTAGCATTTGTGAGGCACATGGTTCTATTCTCAGCACCACATACAAATAAACAAAATGAAGGTCAATCAACAACTGAAAAAAAAAAAAGAAAAAAGAAGAAATATTACGAAAATTCCAAGCTTTGATGAATGTTAAATAAAAAAAAATATGTTACATAGCCTTATGTAATTTCTAGACTATCCAAAACAGTCACTAAATGTTAGATTATTAGTGCTATAACTAAAAATCCATTGATCTTTCCTCTACATTCTGTGGCATGCTAGTGCTAAAATAAATTGTAGTATTAATTCCCCCCCAAATCCTAATATTTCTACAGTAACTGACCCAGTTGAACATCAATGCAAGTAGACTCTATGAGACATGATGTGTATTTTGACGTTCATTTTTATTCAACACTGGTACATTACTATCTTCAGTTTATGCACATCATAGCATATATGTTTCATCAAAATTTCTCAAATTTATAGGCATTTGTTTGACTTTCAATCACTTCCTGCTTGAGAACACATGTATTCCTCCATGTTTCATAACTGCTCTTTTCATGAGACTTCTTCCCAAAAACATTATTTTCGATTTCCATTATCACATTTGAAGCAAAACGCACAAACCCGTCACAATAAACCATAACACTAATATTACCATTAGATGTATAACTGGTTGGAATGAATGGTTGTATATCGATATAAGATTTCTTACTTAGTTTCAGATATCAATTCAATCCATTATTTAAAGTGGAACCAGTTATATTATTTATTCACAGTACAGTCTATTCACGAATTATCTCTATATTCATAGACACAGGTACACCTCTTTGTACCCCCAATACTAATTTATACGTCCTCAAAATATAGCTCCCAGAAATGGTGGAAGAAATACCCATGTCACCTGATCTCCATGTACATTTTATCACAGTAATATTCTGGACACAAAAAGCAAAGGTCACACTCATGGTTGTACAAAACCTAAATGGAAAGTGAACATGGATTACTAAAAACATCCATGTCCAGGTTGCCTAATGCTCTCTAATGAAAATCCTATTGGTGACTACATATTTGTTTCTTCCAAAGATTATATATTCAAACTCAAACATGTTGAAAATGTCTAATCCTGTCACTCACTTTATACTTTGCCTGATTTTGTAATGTCTCTATTGATATCTGCTTTCCTACATATTTTCCCCAGTTAATCATTGTGACTTCCTCATCACATGTGCTGATATTTACATTCACTCTCTTAGCGATACCCTAGTTCTAAAGAACTTTTGTTCCAAATCCTACACTCATTCTTCTTCCTAAACCTACCGACTATCACTTTTTGACTGGATGTTCTCTTCTACATTCAATCATCCAAGGTGAAAGGTCCTATGCCATTGTATATCGATTTATCTGAAAGATCTGTGCAGAATGTAATTCAACGCTAAGTATCCCAATCAAGGGACAAATGAAGTTCTGGGCTTCAAATCTTACTTAGATTTCTGTTTTCGTACATATATTTCACCTCTATATTCTTATAAATATCACAGGTTCCCAATACCATTATTCATCCAGCAGAATGGTTCCTAACCCATATCGAACATGTTAATAACACTAATCATACACTGTTCCCTCAATGTAACTTTACTGAGGAGCAGCGACAGTGTTGGTCTTACAATACAGGAATGTATGGGATCTTCCACCTGCTGAGAACATCAAAGGTACATGCAAAAATGATCTCTGGAGAAGATGTAGGCAGCTATGAAGGACCTGAGAGAGCAAAAGACATCTCCATGGCAAAGAACCTGGTAGGATGAAGGAATGTGTCTGAATCAGCCTCACTCTTCTTAATGTAGAGCAGACCAAACCAGGCCTGTGTGGAAAGCTCTTCCCAGGTGCGTATGGTTGATATACCATTCTAACATATGAAAGTGTCACAGGAAGTAGGGGCAGCCTCCATCTCATGGGACCCTTGGAAGCAACTGTTAGGACAAAGTGGTTGCCAAGGCAGTTACCTCATTCAGTTCCTGAAAGAAGTGACCACACCTCACTTCCTTGATGATGAAAGTCTCTGAACTTGGGATCCAGGAAGCCAGGCACCCAGAGCCATTACCAATCCCAGTCCCAGTGGTCTCACTTGTTTGAATTTACCAAAGACAGAGTCAGTCTTTCTTCTTACCTGTTAAGGTCTGTAAACAAGTCAGATTGGCACCTGTTATTTTGCCAGAGAAATTTTAGAGTCTGTAAAAAAAGTCTGGATGGCGCCTGACAAAATGCCAGAGGGAGTGGTTTGTGAAGTAACAAAAGCGAGCCATTAAGTGTGGAGATTCCTTATTGTTTGAGTGCTGTATCTATTTCATGCTAATTAGATAGGCTGTGTAAAATGTATAAATACCGCTCTTATTCAAAAATAATTGGCTTCCACTCCTGCTGCATCAGTCTACCCAAGTTGTTCGTCACCCCCCCCCCCGGTTATTTTGCCCAGCCAGCCGGGCTGCGGCACTTACTTACAGATGTGAGGATGGCCAAATGTCAGGGAAGCTCTGAAGATAATTCTTTCCTGATAAAGCAGGTATTGGCTCACCGCTGACTCCTGACTACTTCACAGAGTTAGCAAAGGAAAGCAGATTTGAGACAGGACAAGCAATTTTGGGGAACATAGTATGGCCCACCAGTCAGAGGACACTCTGGATAGTCACAGACCAACTTGGAGGAAAGAGTTGCCTTTGTGGGTGTGGTTGTGGGTTTGTGCATTCCACTGTGTCTGTGGTTATAGACATTAGAAAAGAGAATGCATCAATGGAATTGTTCTGTCTAGTAGAAAGCTTCTCAGCATTCATCCTGCCAAATTTATGAATGGACTACGGCTTTCTTTATGAATGGGCAACACCTGGTATCTTCCTAAGTTCCTGTTTTCTTCCTGAATTCTGGCCACTCTCAAGAATAGGCTCATGGTTTTGTGTAAAAGATATGTACCACCTCCAAACTCTATAACATGGCCTTGTACTGGATAGCTGAAGGGAATGGAGAGGAACTCAGAAAACTCAGATATCAGTGTGACCAGTAAAGTGTCAGTGGAGAAACACTGATTTGGGCCTTTTGTTTACCTATTGTTCTGTTGCCCTGAATGTCTGGAAGGTCTTTGCCTCAGTCCACCCCTTTGTGAAACCTGAAGAAAACAGTTTTCTAATGGAAAATAATGAGCATCACCTGTGGCTCTTTGCTTAATTGCCGTGGAAAGGGATGTGTCTGAATCAGCCTCTTGGCCCTGTGTGAGGCTGTGACTTAGATTCTCACCACCTGATGAATCTAAGGAAAGATCTCATGTGTGCATCCAAAACCAAAATGGAAAAAGAGCAGTCTTGTGGATGAAGTCTCTCGCCTTCCTCTGTAAGGTTCCTGACTTCCATCAATTGAGAATAGGTATCTTTGGTTCAAAAAGTTTTTCAAAGCCCTGCAGAGGCAAGCCCATAGGTGCTTGGATTTTCTCATAACTCCAATTCACATAAAGAATCTAAACCCCACAGACATAAGGATCAAATTGGAGAAGCAGAGCAGTATTAATGGCAGGCCTATTTGATCACTCCTTATTCACAGATAGGTTGTCAAGCCACCCTGACATTAGACAAATGAGGGTAGGAAGCATATTTTGGATACTGTCTTCAGCTGCACCCCTCATGGATACTTCCAGCCAGAGGTTATGATGAGTGTCTATGTGGAAGTAGTTGAGAGCCATGTGGGAGAGTTTTGGTTTTAATTGTGGTCATTTGTTTGGCTGATGGAAGAGATGACTGGGTCCACCTTGGCTTGAACTCTGGTGTGAGTCTTCTTAGAGACTGAGTTCTGGAAATGACTGCAGAGATGTATTGCCATGAATTGTGTTGGAATTTTTGGAGGCCACACATGGTAGTGGCCTTTGGAAACTGAGATCTAGGCCCGGGGGGCTTCCCACAGAGCACTGGGAATCTGAGCCAGAATATCACATGATTTTATTCTGAAAGACTTGACAGCCATAGTTGAGAGTAAAAACACACATGGACCTCACATTGTAGACCTCAATGGGCCTGGCTTCATTTGATCTTTTGGCCACTCTTTGGGAAGTCTTGCCTGTGAGAGTTCTCCAGATCTTTCATTGAAATGGGCTTTCTCACCTTTTAATGTTTCCAGAATGAATTAAATCCCACAGTGCCTCCAACCTCATCCTTGAAAAATGGCTAGATAAACATGATAAAAATTTGAAATTCCCATCACCAGGTGACACTGGATACACTTTGGATTTCCTGTTGCTCATCATGAGTGTACCAGACAGTGCCTTGATTGACTGGGTTTCATGAAAATGGTGTAGAACAATGATGCAAATAAGTTAAAGTCTGCTGAGTAGTGGGCCTAGAGCAGTGTTTTGCAGGTCTGTGATAAAACTTCTGTGGTGGGGTCATGTGGATCTGCCAAAAGGCTTGTAACTGACATGGTGCAGCCAGCAGACCCTTGTATGTAAAGGCATCTTGTTGAATGGAGAGGTTTCAGGGCAATGTTCAGAATCAGGTTGCTATGGTCAAGGGGGCAAGCTATGTGGGATAGAAGCCTGGTTGGTGCATTCTCCTGCAGACCCTGACACACAACACGTGACAGATCTCCCTCCAGCACTGTGACCCAGTTGAATTCCTTGTATTTCCTGAAGCCAATACCAAACTCCCAGTGCAGCAGCAAGGACACCATGAAAAGTGGAGGATGACCAAATGGCTTCACAATCCACACGGGGCCACACTTAGCCTTCAGTGGCAAGAGTTTACTTACAAAGAGAGAATTTAGCCTTGCTGCCTCACGTTCTTTGGAAAATAAGAAACCATGTTCTGCAGGTCACATAGATGGAGACCCAGCTTTGGTGGTCTCACTAGAAAGGAAGCCATAGGTCCTGACTACAACATATACTTCAAGTGGCCAACCTCAGAGGCAGGTTCTCCAGAAGTCTTTAGGCTGGCAGATCTCCATATTTGTGCAGTATTTACCCTGTCCCTTACTTTTGGAAACTCCTCTACCACCTCCAATATTGTGAACTCGTAACCATGTTCCATTCCTGATATGTATTCACAGATTTTCTAAATCTTCTTCTTTTATTTTGTCTTACTTGGGGCAAAGATAGTGTCAAGGTATTGTTGTGAATGAGAGTAGGAAGATTCTGTGTAGCACATATTTGCATACACATTTGATTCATTTTCCTATTTTGCATTCAAAATACTGAATCCCTGACACTAACCCATACCCTACTAGACTCTGACTACTAACCCTAATATGGTGGAGAGAAATAATGCAAACAGAAGTGAAATACAAACAGTTCGGAGGAGGCATGGTGTATAGTTGGATTTGCCTTTTGCATGATAAAGTGTAGGTGTTATAAATCTAGTCAATTTTTAATTAAAATAGTTCACCATGGGTTTTTGCAGTTAACAAATACGTGAATTCCTGTCTCCCTTTCACTGTAGCCTATTCAGCACATGTATTTTTATATGCCCTTTCTCTGTAGCCTATTCAGCACATGTATTTTTATATGCACATATAGAATCCTACCTGGTATCACACGTACATTTTTGTGACTTGGCTGACTTGGAGATACAAATTGTGAGAAAAGATCACTCCTCCTAAAAGCAGTTGGAACTGAAAATTCAACCTATGTGTGAGCTTCCTAGGAGAACAACATTGTACATAAATCCATGCTCAGTAAAATAAATTATTTTGCATCTGTGGATGTTATATATTTCATGATGAATATTGATTGGCTTATATATTGGTACTTTTTAATATCTCTGTGTGGGTTTTGGGTGTGTGTTTATATATATATATATATATATATATATATATATATATATATATATATATATATACACTCTCAAGATTTTTCAAAATATGAAATATATGTGTCTTATATACACTACCGAAATTCATTCATGTTCATGTATGTGGATTTATAATAAAAATTTCACAAGATTATTCTCAGAAGTATTCATTTACCTGAACTACATATTTGTTTTCTAGTACTTAAAACTAACTTCAGTGAATGTGCATACAAATACTAATATTTCTACAGTAATTGACCCAGTTTAACATCAATGCAATTAGATTCCTATGGGACATGGTGTGTATTTTGATGTTCATTTTTATTCAACATTGGTTCGTTAATATTTCTTCAGTTCATGCACATCATAGGATATATATTTTATCCACAAATTCACAAATTTATAGGCATTTGTTTCTCTTTCAATCACTTACTGCTTCAGAACACATGTATTCCTCCAGGTTTCTTGACTGGTCTTTTAATGAGACTTCTTTCCAAACACATTATTTTCGATTTCCATAATCACTTTTGAATCAAATCTCACACAATCTTTATAATAAAACATAACGCAATTATACAATTAGATGTGTAACTGGTTGGAATGAATGATTGTATATCAATATAAGTTTTTGTGTATATTTTCACATATCAATTCAATCCATTATTTAAAGTGGAAACAGTTATATTATTTATTCACAGTATTGTCAATTCATGCATTAATTCTATATTCATAGACACAGAGTACAAATCTTTGTACCGCCAATAATAATTTATACATCTTCAAAATATTGCTCTCAGAAATGGTATAAGAAATACTTATGTCACCCAATCTACATATACATTTTATCACAGTAATATTCGGGACCCAAAATGCAAAGGTCAAACATATGATTGTACCAAAGCCTAAATTGAAAGTGAGCATGGATTACTAAAAACATCCATGTACATGTTGCCTAATGTTCTCAAATGTCAATCCTATTTGTGACAACATATTTTTTTCTTCCTTAGATTATATATTCAAACTCAACCCTGTTGAAAATATCTAATCCTATCACTCACTTTATACTTTTTCTGATTTCTTAATGTCTCTATTGATATCTGCTTACCGACATATTTTCCCCAGTTCATCATTGTGACTGACTCTTCACATGTGCTCACATTTAAATTCACTCTCTATACGAAATCCTATTGCTGGAGAACTTTTGTCCAAAACCTATACTCACTCTTCTTTCTGAAACTGAATATCTTTCTAATAATTTCAACTATCCCTTTTTGACTAGAAGTTCTCTTCAACATTCCATCATCCAACGTACAAGGTCCTATGCCATTGTACTGAATTTATCTGAGACATCTCTGCAGAAAATAATTCAAATCTAAGTATCCCAATCAAGGGCCCAATGCCCTTCTGGGCTTCAAATCTTACCTACATTTCTGTTTTCATACTAATATTTCACCTGTATTTTCTTGTAAATATTGCAGCTTCCCAATCATTCCTGCAGAATGATTCCTAATTCATATCGAACATGTTATTAATCCTAACCATACACTGTTCCCTCAATCTAACTTTACAGAAGATTAGAGACAGAGTTGGTCTTTCAATATAGGAATGTAGCAGATCTTCCACATGCTAAGATCCTCAAAGGTCCATACAGAAATGATCCCTGGAGAAGATGTATGCAGCTATGAAGGACCTGAGAGAGAAAAAGTCATCTCCATGTAATGGCTCACCGCTGGCTCCTAATAACCTCACAGAGTTGGCCAAGGAGACCAGATCTGAGACAGGTCAGGCCATTTCTGGGAACATAGTATGGCCCACCAGTAAGAGGACACTCCGGATAGTCACAGACCTACTTGGGGGAAGGAGGTGCCTTTGTGGGTTGGGTGTGAGTTTGTGGTCTTGTCTCATTTTCTGAGAATAGGTAGGAAAGGCAGTATGTTCATTTTGGAGTGGATGGTTTCTAGAAAGTCGTTTGACAAGGAGTGTGTTTCTATGTCTGGGTATCCCACTGTGTTCGTGGATGAAGACATTAGAAAGAGCATGCATCAATGGATGTGTTCTGTCTAGTAGAAAGCTTCCCAGCATTCATCCTTCCCAATTTATAGATGGACTTGGCTTGCCTTCTGGATGGGCAACACCTACTGTCTTCCTAAGTTCCTGTTTTCTGCCTGAATTCTGGCCACTAACCATAATAGGCTCATGGTTATGTGTCCAAGATATGTACCACCTCCAAGCTCTGGGACATGGCCATGTACAGGATAGCTGAAGGGAATTGGAGCATCTCAGAAAACTCAGATATCAATGTGACCAGTAAAGTCTCTGTGGAGAAACCCTGCTTTGGGCCTTTTGCATACCTATTCTTCTGTTGCACTGAATAACAGGAAGGTCTTTGATTAGGCCACGCCTTTGTGAAGCCTGAAGAAAACAGTTTTCAAATGGAAATGAATGGGCATCACCTGGGGCTCTTTGCTTAATTATTTGGAAAGGGATGTGTCTGAATTGGCCACTTGGCCCTGTGTGAGGCTGTGGCTTAGATACTCAGCACCTAATGGACCTAAAGAAAGATCCCATGTGTGCACCCAAATCCAAAATGTCCAAAAAGCATTTATTGTGGACTACGTTTCTCGCCTTCCTCTGTAAGGTTCCTGATCTCCATCAAGTGAGAATAGGGATCCTTTGCATCAAATGAGTACTTCAAAGCCTTGCAGAGTCTAGCCCACTGGTGCTTGTGATTACTCATGACTCCAGTTCACATAAAGAATCTAAATCCCACAGTCAGTAAGCCTCAAATTGGAATTGTGGAGCAGTATTAGAGGCAGGGCTCTATGATCATTCCGTGTTCAAAGGAAGGGTGTCCAGGCAACCCTGACTTGTGACAAATGAGGTGCGAGGGTGCTTATTTTGAACACTGTGTTGGTCTGTGCCCCTCATGAAAACCTCAAGCCAGAGGTTATTATTAGTGTCTATATGGAAGAAGATGAGTGCCATGTGGGAGTCTTTTGTTTTTAATTGTGGTCATTTGTGTGGCGGTTGGAAGAGATGTCTGGTTCCACCTGGGTTTGAACTCTGGTGTGATTCCCCTTAGAGACTGAGTTGTGGAACTGTCCTCAGAGAAGTATTGCCATGAATTGTGTTGAGATTTTAGGAGGCCACACATGAGATTCGCCCTTGGAAACTGAGATCTAAGCCCAGGGTGGCTTTCCACAGAGCATAAGTAATCTCAGCCAGGATATCACACGATTTTATTGTTAAAGACTTGGCAGCCATAGTTGAGAGTCATAACACACATGGAGCTCACATTGTAGACCTCAATGAGCCTGGCTTCATGTGACCTTTTGGCCACACTTTGGGAAGCTTTGCCTGTGATAGTTCTCCATTTCTTTCGTTCAAATGAGTTTCCTCGCCATTTAATGGTTCCTGAATGATTGGAAACCCACAGTGCCTCCAACTTCATCCTTAAAAAATAGCTAGATAAATACCACCAAATTTTTGAAATTCCCTTGACCAAGTGGCACTGGAGAAACTTTGGATTCCTGTTGCTGATTATGAGTATACCAGACAGTGCCTTGAGTGACTTGGTTTCACGAAAATGCTGTAGAACAGAGATGCCAGTAATTTGGAGCCTGCTGAGTAGTTGGCCTAGAGCAGTGGTGGGGAGGTGTCTGAAATAACATCTGTGGTGAGGCCATGTTTATCTGCCATTGGCTTCCAAATGGCTTGTGACTGACATTTTGCATCCAGCAGACCCTTGTATGTAAAAGCATCTTGTTATATGGAGAGGTTTCAGGACAATATTCAGAATCAGGTTGCTATGGTCAATTGGGCAAGCTCTGTGGGAAAGAAGCTTGCTTGGTGCATTCTCCTGCAGACCCTGACCCACCACATGTGACAGAATTCCCTCCAGCACTTTGTCCCAGTGGAACTCCTTGTATTTCAAGAAACAGATACCAAACTCCCAGTGCAGCAGCAAGAAACACCACAAAAAGTGGAGGATGAAAAAATGGCTTTACAGTAAAGACGAGGAGACACTTAGCGCGCAGTGGCTACAGTTTACCTACAAAGAAAAAATTCAGCACTGCTGCCTCATGTTCATTGGGAAATAAGAAACAATGTCCTCCAGGTCACATAGATGCAGACCCAGTTATGATGGTCTAACTAGAACGGAAGCTAAATCTCCTGACAGCAACATATATTTCAAGTGCCCAAACTCAGAGGCAGTTTCTCAAAAGTCTTTAGGCCAGCAGAGCTCCATGTTTGTGGAGTGTTTACCCTGTCCCTTACTTTTGGAAACTCCTATACCACCTCCAAGTATATGAACTCCTGAGCATATTGCATTCCAGATATGTATTCACAGATTTTTGTAAATCATGTCCTCTAATTGTGTCTTACTTTAAGCGAAGATGATGTCAAGGCATTGTTCTGGATGAGAGTGGGAACATTTTTTGTATCACATATTTGCATAAATATTGAATTTATTTTCCTATTTTCAATTCGAAATACTGAATCCCTGACACTAACCCAAAACCTACTAGACTCTGACTACTAATCCTAATATGATGGAGTAAAATAACCCACAAAGAATAGAAATACAATCAGTTCAGAGGAGGCATGGTGTATAGTTGTACTTTCCTTTTGCATGATAAAGGGTTGGTGTTATAAATCTTGTCAATTTGTAGTTAAAATAGTTCTCTATGTGTTTTTAAAGTTAACAAATATGTGAATTCCTGTCTCCCTTTCTCTGTAGCTGATTCAGCACATGCATTTTTATATGCACATATAGAATAGTACATGGTATCACACGTACATTTTTGTGAGGTAACTGACTTTGCAAATACAAATTGTTAGAAGAAAACACTTCTTCTAAATGCTGTTGGAACTGAAAATTCAACCTATGGGTGAGCTTCCTAGTTGAACAACATAAATCCATATTTAGTAAAATCAATATTTTTGGATCTGTGGATGATATATATTTCATGGTGAATTTCGATTGCCATACATAATGCTACTTTGTAATGTCTGTATTTAGGTGTGTGTGTGTGTGTGTGTGTGAGTGTATTCACTCTGCTGATTATTCAAAATATAAAATATATGTGTCTTATTATACACTAACTAAATTCATTCATATTCATGTATTTGGATTTATAATCAACGTTTGAGAAGATTATTCTCAGAAATATTTTTCCACCTGAAATACATGTTTGTTTCCTAGTACTGAAAACTAACTTCAGGGGATCATATTATGGCAGCGATGGGAGTTCATTACCCACCTGTACCGCGTCACTTTGCAGGAGAAGGACGAGTTAGAACGGCTAAAAGCTATCTTATTAGAAATTTCCAGGAAAATTGGATTGGTGTGCTCCAAAACCTACAGGAAGGATTTCCATTGCACAAGGACCAGCTACGGGGACTCAAACACCAGCAATTTGTCCTCACGGAGGGTCACGCTGCTTATTTAGCAAATCGCCCCACGGCTAGTGTCTGCAATGCGCGCTGGGAAACGACGAGAGAGCAACACAAAGATACAGTCTGTGGATTATGCGGGCTCCTGCCATCTGGGCAATCACTGTGCTCAGTGCTGAATTCTGGGTTTGAAATGGGGGAAGGAAGTGGTCCAATTCGGTTTTCCACACCGGTGAGACCACAGAGGAAGATAGCGGTCACCATCTTGGAGAGCTGATGTCACCATCCCTGTTTTCGACTGATCACAGCTCATTCAGATACAGAATAGGTAATTTCAGGCTGAAATTCGCCTTCATCTTGCAGACAAATTACTCAGGGTCAGTGCTAAAGAACCCATGAAAATTGCTTCTTGGATCGTTCTCCTATCAGAACATACACCGAGCCCGGAGCGGCTGAATTCCGGGTCCGGAACTGCTCTGGCCCAGGGCTAAAGAACCTGCGGAAACTGTTTCTTGGTCTGGGTCCTGCTGAATACTGTAGAGGTAAATGCCAACTGAGCATTCATAGACAGTGGCAACAGTATTGAGACGGGGCTTGTGAGGGCCGGTCAGGACTCACCCATTGCTTTGGTCACCCGACAAAGGGAATGAAATGCTGCCATTTACATGGGATACCAACATGGCAGACATCTGATGTGATCACAAAGCGGTGGAGGAGATAACTTCATCGATACCAGCGGCGAGAGAAATAGTTGGTCTCCTGGTAAAGAAAGTGAGTCACAAACATCTGAGTCTCTCTCATTTTGTCATCAAGCCAGAGGTGCAGAGCAGAGCTGCCGCCTGTGCCTGGAACAGGCCCAGCGACCCACCGGCGTGGTAGTCACGTCACCCCAATTGGAGTAGGGGCAGAGCAGAGCCGACACCCATGCCTGCAAGGTAGGCAGACGTACGACCGACCGGCAGAACAGGCCTAGCGGCCGGTCAGCATGGTAGACAGATCACCCCAATTGGAGGAGCAGCACAGCCGCCAACCGCACCTGCAATGGAGACTTTTCCACAATACAAGAGCAATATAAATATACAGGGGGAAAATTACAAAAACACAACAGTTTCACCAAGCAGAAAGAAACGCAAGCTGTATGAAAAGACAAGGAAAGAAAGGACCACAAGCAATGCAGGTCAACTCAACTTTAGAAGAGGTAATAGATGCAGCATATGGAATGTCAGATAAAGAATTCAGGATATACATGCTTCAGGTGATCTGGAATCTCAAGTAAGACATTAGACAGCAAAAATCAGTCAATGAAAGATCACTTCGACAATGAATTACATAAAAAAATCCAAGTAGCAAAGATCAACTATACAGGGAGATAGAGGTTATAAAACACAAACGAACTGAAATCTTAGAAACGCAGGAAGTAATGAACCATCTTAAAAACTCAATTGAGAATACTACCATCAGAGCAGAGTACTTAGAAGATAGAACATCAGACAATGAAGACAAAGTATTTCAACTCAAAAAGAACATATACAGCTCAGCAAGACTGTTAAGAAACCATGAGCAAAACTGCAAGAAATATGGGATAACATAAAGAGAATAAACATAAGAGTCATTGGGATACAGGAAAGTATAGAGGTCCAAACCAAAGGAGTGAGCAATCTATTCAATGAAATAATAGGAGAAAAATTCCTAGACTTGAAGAATGAGACAAAATCCCAAATCCTAAAAGTCTACAGGACGCCAAACGTGCAAAATCATAAGAGATCCACACCTAGACACATTGTAATGAAGATACCCTACATACAGAATAAGGAGAGAATTTTAAAAGCTACAAGAGAAAGGAAGCAGATTATAGTTAGTGGTAAACCAACCAGGATAACAGCTGATCTTTCAACACAGACTCTGAAAGCTAGAAGATCCTTTAATAACATATTTCAAACACTGAAAGAAAATGGGTTCCAACCAATTATCATGTATCCAGCGAAATTAAGCTTCAGATGGAAGATGAAATTAAAACCTTCCACGATAAACAAAAGTGAAAAGAATTTGCAGCTAGAAAACCATCTCTTCAAAACATCCTCGGCAAAACATTACAGGAAGTGGAAATGGAAAATACCAATGAAAACCAACAGTGGGAGGTAGGACATTAAAGGGGGGGAAATAATCAAAGAGGAAAACAAACTATGTTTAGTAACATAAATAAACAAATATGGCTGGAAGAACAACCCATATCTCAATTATAACCAAAAATCTTAATGGCTTAAACTCACCAATTAAGAGACACAGGCTAGTAGAATGGATCACAAAACAAGAACCAACAAAATGCTGCCTACAGGAGACGCATTTTATAGGAAAAGACATACATAGACTGAGGGTGATACTTGGAAAAATCATATCACTCTTATGAACTTCGGAAACAAGGAGGAGTGTCCATACTCATATCAAATAAAATAGATTTCAAGCCAAAGTTAATCAAAAGGGATAAAGAAGGACACTACATACTACTCAAGGGAACCATACGCCAGCAAGACATAACAATCATAAATATATATGCCACAAACAATGGTGCAGCTTTGTTCATCAAACAAACTCTTCTCAATTTCAAAAGTCTAATAGACCACAATACAGTAATCATGGGAGACATGAACACACCTCTCTCACCACTGGACAGATCTTCCAAACAAAAGTTGAATAAGGAAACTATAGAACTCAATAACACAATTAATAACCTAGACTTAATTGACATATATACAATATACAACCCATCATCAAGAAGTTACACTTTTTTCTCAGCAGAACATGGATCCTTCTCTAAAATACATCATATATTATGTCACAGGGCAATTCTTAGACAATAAAAAGGAGTAGAGATAATACCATGCATTTTATCTGATCATAATGGAATGAAATTAAAAATCAACGATAAAAAAAGGAAGGAAAAATCATTCATCACTTGGAGAATGAACAATAGGTTTCTGAATGATCAATGGGTTATAGAAGACATCAAGGAAGAAATTAAAAAATTCTTAGAGATAAATGAAAACACAGACACAATATATCGGAATCTATGGGACACATTGAAAGCAATTCCAAGAGGAAAATTCATTGCTTGAGTTCATTCCTTAGAAAAAGAAAAAACCAACAAATAAATGATCTCATACTTCATCTCAAAATCTTAGACAAACAAGAGCAAACAACAGCAAAAGATGTAGAAGGCAACAAATAATTAAAATCAGAGAAGAAATTAATGAAATCGAAACAAAAGAAACAATTAAAAAAATTGACAAAACAATACATTGGTTTTTTGAAAAAATAAATATAATCGACAGACCCTTAGCCATGCTAACAAAGAGAAGAAGAAAGAGAACTCAAATTACTAGCATATGAAATGAAAAAGGAAATATAACAAGAGACACTTCAGAAAAACAGAAGAAAATCAGAAATTATTTTGAATTAATATACTCCAATAAAATAGAATATAGTGAAGGCATTGATAAATTTCTTAAGTCATACGATGTGCCCAGATTGAGTCAGGAGGATATAGACAACTTAAACATTCCAATATCAATTGAGGAAATAGAAGAAACCATCAAAATACTACCAACTAAGGAAAGCCCAGGACCGGATGGGTATAGAGCAGAATTATACAAAACCTTTAAAGAAGAACAAAAACCAATACTTTTCAAGGTATTTCAGGAAAAATGCAAAAATCCTCAAAAAAATTCTGGCGAATCAGACACAAAAACATATATATATAAAAAAAATGTGCACCATAATCAAGTAGGATTCATTCCTGGGATGCAAGGATGGTACAATATACAGAAATCAATAAATGTTATTCATCACATCAATAGACTTAAAAATAAGAACCATATGATCATCTCGAGAGATGCGGAAAAAGCATTTGACAAGGTACAGCATCACTTTACGTTCAAAACTCTAGAAAAACTAGGGATAACAGAATCATACCTCAATATTGTAAAAGCAATCTTTGCTAAGCCTCAGGCTAGCATCATTCTGAATGGAGAACAATTGAAGGCATTCCCCCTAAAATCTGGAGCAAGACAATGATGCCCTCTCTCACCCCTTCTGTTCAACATAGTTATCGAAACACTGGCCAGAGCAATTAGAAAGACTAAAGAAATTAAAGGCATTAAAATAGGAAAAGAAGAACTCCAATTATCGCTATTTGCAAAAGACATGATTCTATACCTAGCAGACCCAAAAGGGTCTACAAAGAAACTATTAGAGGTAATAAATGAATTCAGCAAAGTGGCAGGATATTAAATCACCACGCATAAATCAAAGGCATTTTTGTATATCAGCGACAAATCCTCTGAAATGGAAATGAGGACAATCACTCCATTCACAATATCATCAAAAAAATAAATAAAATTCGTGGGAATCAACCTAACAAAAGAGGTGAAAGACATATACAATGAAAACTACAGAACCCTAAAGAGAGAAATAGAAGAAAATCTTAGAAGATGGAAAAATATACCCTGTTCATGGATAAGCATAACTAACATCATCAAAATGACGATATTACCAAAAGTTCTCTATAGGTTTAATGCAATGCCAATCAAAATCTCAAGGTCATTTCTTGTAGAAATAGATAAAACAATTATGAAATTCATATGGAAAAATAAAAGACCCAGAATAGCAAAAACAGCTCTAAGCAGGAAGTGTGAATCAGGCAGTATACCGATACCAGACCTCAAACTATACTACATATCAATAGTAACAAAAATAGCATGGTACTGGTGACAAAACAGGCGGGTGGACCAGTGATACAGAATAGAGGACACAGAAACCAATCCACAAAACTACAGCTATCTTATATTTGATAAAGGGACTAAAAGCATGCAATGGAGGAAGGATAGCATCTTCAACAAATAGTGCTGGGAAAACTGGAATTTCATATGTAACAAAATGAAACTGAATCCCCTCCTCTCACCATGCACAAGAGTTAACTCAAAATAGATCTAGGAGGTTGATATCAAATCAGAGACACTGCATCTGGTGGAAGAAAACTTTTGCCACCATCTACATACTGTGGTGTCGGGCTCCAAATTTCTCAATAGGACACCCATAGCACCAGAGTTAATCCCTAGAATCAACAAATGGGACTTACTCAAACTAAATACATTTTTCTCAGCAAAAGAAACAATAAGAGAGGTAAATAGGGAGCCTACATCCTTGGAACAAATCTTTACTCCTCACACTTCAGATAGAGCCCTAATATCCAGAGTATACAAAGAACTCAAAAAAATTAAACAATAAGAAAATGAATAACCCAATCAACAAATGGGCCAATGACCTGAACAGACACTTCTCAGAGGAGGACATACAATCAATCAATAAGTACATGAAAAAATGCTCACCATCTCTAGCAGTCAGAGAAAAGCAAAACAAACCCACCCTAAGATACCATCTCACTGCAGTAAGATCGGCAGCCATTATGAAGTCAAACGCCATCATGTGCTGTCGAGGATGTGGGGAAAAGGGCACACCTGTACATTGCTGGTGGGACTGCAAATTGGTGCAGCCAATTTGGAAAGCAGTATGGAGATTTCTTGGAAAGCTGGGAATGGAACCACCATTTGACCTATTCCCCTTCTCGGTCTATTCCCTAAAGAACTAAAAAGAGCATGCTACAGAGATACTGATAAATCGATGTTCATAGCAGCACAATTCACAATTGCAAGACTGTGGAACCAACCTAGATTCCCTTCATTAGATGAATGGATTAAAAGTGTGGCATTTATATAGAATGGCTTGTGACTCACAAGGTGCAGCCAGCAGACCCTTATATGTAAAGGCAAATTGTTATATGGTTTGGTTTCAGGTAAATGTTCAGAATCAGGTTCCTATGGACACGGGGGCAAACTATGAGAGATAGAATATTGGATGGTGCATTCTCCTGCAGAACCTGACCATACACACGTGACAGAACTCCCTCCAGCACTGTGTCCCAGTTGAACTCCTTGTATTTCGTGATGCAAATACCAAACTCCCAGTGCAGCAGCAAGAAACACCACGAAAAGTGGAGGATGACCAAATGGCTTCACAGTTCACACGGGGAGACACTTAGGTTCCAGTGTCCACAGTTTACTTAGGAAGAGAGAATTCAGCACTACGGTCTCATGTTCATTGGAAAATAAGAAACCATGTCCTCCAGGTCACATAGATGCAGACCCATCTTTGATGGTCTCACTACAAAGGAAGCTAAAGCTCCATACAACAAAATATATTTCAAGTGCCCAACCTCAGAGGGACTTTCTCAAGAAGTCTTTAGGCCAGCAGAGCTCCATGTGTGTGGACTGTTTAAACTTTCCCTTACTTTTGGAAACTCCTTTACCACCTCCAATTTTTTGAACTACTGAGTATATTTTATTCCACATATGAATTCACAGATTTTCTATCTCTTCTCCTCTAATTGTGTTTTACTAGGGTCGAGGGTAATGACAAGGCATTGTTCTTGATGAGAGTTGGAAGATTTTTGCGTAGCATATGTTTGCGTACACATTGGATTCATTTTCCTATTTTCCATTCAAAATACTGAATCCCTGACACTAACCCATACCCTACTAGACTTTGACGATTAATCCTAATATGGTGAAGAAAAATAACCCAAAGAGAATAGAAATACAAGCAGTTCAGAGGAGGCATGGTGTATACTAGGTCTTGCCTTTTGCATGATAAAGGGTAGGTATTATAAAAATTGTCAATTTTTAATTGAAATAGTTCTACATGTGTTTTTAAAGGTAACGAATATGTGACTTCCTGTTTCCTTTTCTCTGTAGCCTATTCAGCACATGTGTTTTTATACGCACATATAGAATCCTACCTGGTATCACACATAATTTCTTTTGAGGCTACTGACTTGGAAGATAAAAATTGTGAGTAGAGATCATTCCTCCTAAACGCTGTTGAAACTGAAAATTCAACCTATGTCAGCTTCCTAGTAGAACAACATTATACATGAATCCATGTTAAGCAAAATGAATATTTTTCGATATGTGGATTATATATATTTCATGATGAAATGCGATTGGCATATATATTGCTACTTTTAATGTCTGTGCATGTGTCTGTGTGTCTGTGTGTGTGTGTGTGTGTGTGTGTGACTCTCCAAGTTTTTTAAAATATGAAATATATGTGTATTATATAAACTCCCTAAATTCATTCATGTTCATGTATGTGGATTTATAATCAACTTTTCAGAAGATTATTCTCAGAAATATTCATCCACCTTGAATACATATTTGTTTCCCATTACTGAAATCTGACTTCAGTTAATGGTTCATACAAATCCTAACATTTCTACATTAACTGACCCAGTTTAACATCAATGCAAGTAGATTCCTATGGGACATGATGTCTATTTTGAACTTCATTTCTATTCAATACTGCTACATTACTATTTCTTCACGTTTAGCCCATCATAGCATATATATTTCATCCACAAGTTCACAAATTTAGAGGCATTTGGTTCACTTTAAATCCCTTCCTGCTTTAGAACACATGTATTCCTCCAGGTTTCTTGACTGGATTTTTTGAGACTTCTTTCCAAACACATTATTTTCGATTTCCATAATCCTTTTGAAGAAAATCAGACACACCCTTCATGATAAACCATAACCTAATATTACCATTAGATGTGTAACTGGTTGGAATGAATGATTTTATATCAATATTAGATTTCCTGTATATTTTCAGATATCAATTAAATGAATTATTTAAAGTGGAACCAGTTATATTATTTATTCACAGTATGGTCTATTCATGCATTATCTCTATATTCACAGAAACAGCGTACACCTCTTTGTACCCCCAATACTAATTTATACGTCTTCTCAATATTGCTCCCGGAAATGGTGGAAGAAATACTCATGTCACCTGATCTACATATACATTTTATCACAGTAATATTCTTGACAAAACTACAAAGGTCACACTTATGATTTTACAAAGCCTAAATGGAAAGTGAACATGGATTACTAAAAACATCCATGTCCAGGTTGCCTAATGCTCTCAAATGTCATTCTTTGGTGACTACATATTTGTTTCTTCCTAAGATTATATATTCAAACTCAATCCTGTTGAAAATGTCTAATCCTAACAATCACTTTGTACTTTGCCTAATTTGCTATTGTCTTCCTTGATATTTGCTTTCCTACATTTTTTCCCTAGTTCATCATTGTGAATGACTCTTCACATGTGCTGACATTGGCATTCACTCTCTAATCGAAACCCTGTTGCTAAAGAATTTTTTTTTCCAAATTCTATACTCACACTTCTTCCGAAAACTACCGACTGTCTTTCTAATCTTACCGACTATCCCTTTTGGAGTTGATGTTCCCTTCTAAATTCAATCATACAAGGTACAAAGTCTTATGCCATTGTATATTGATTTATCCAAGAAATCTCTGCTGAAGGTAATTCAATGCTAAGTATCCCAATCAAGGGCCCAATTCCCTTCTGGGCTTCAAATCTTACCTAGATTTCTGTTTTCATACATATATTTCACCTCTATGTTCTTATAAATATAGCAGATTCCCAATATCATTATTCATCCCTCAGAATAATTCCTAACCCAAATTGAACAAGTTATTAATGCTAACCATACACTGTTCCCTCAATCTAACTTTACAGAAGAGCGGGACAGAGTTGGTCTTACAATACAGGAATATAGGGGATCTTCCACCTGCTGAGAACCTCAAAGGTCCATGCAGATATGACCCCTGGAGAAGATGTAGGCACATATGAAGGACCAAACAAGGCCTGTGTGGAGAGCTGTTCCCGGGTGCCTATGGTTGATATACCATTCTAACTTGTGAAAGTGTCACATGAAGTAGGGGTAGCCACCAGCACTTGTCCCCGTTGAACTCCTTGTATTTAGTTAAGCAAATACCAAACTCCCAGTGCAGCAGCAAGAAACACCACGAAAATGGAGAATGAACAAATGGCTTCACAGTCCACATGGGGAGACACTTAGCCCCCAGTGGCCACAGTTTACCTACAAAGAGGGAATTCAGTACTGCTGCCATATGTTCATTATAAAATAAGATACCATGTCCTCCAGGTCACATAGATGCACACCCAGCTTTGATGGTCTCACTACAAAAGAAGCTATAGCTCCAGACAACAATATAAATTTAAGTTCCCAACCTCTTAGCCAGTTTCTCAAGAAGTCTTTAGGCCAGCAGAGCTCCATGTTTGTGTTGTGTTTACAATGTCCCTTACTTTGAGAAACTCCTCCACCATATCCAAGGTTGTGAACTCCTGAGAATTTCCCATTCCAGATTGGATTTATTTTGCAATTTTCCATTCTACAGTAACTGACCTAGGTTTACATCAATGCAAGTAGATTCCTATGAAACATGATGTGTATTTTGAAGTTCATTTTTATTCAACACTGTTACATTACTATTTCTTCAGTTTATGCACATAATAGGATATATATTTATTCCACAAGTTAGGAAGTTTATAGGCATTTGGTTCACTTTCAATCACTTTCTGCTTCAGAACACATGTATTCCTCCATGTTTCTTGACTGGTCTTCTCATGAGACTTCTTTCCAAACACATTATTTTCTATTTCCGTAATCACTTTTGAAACAAAACTCACACACCCTTCAATATAAACCATAACTCTAAGATTACCATTAGATGTATAACTCTTTGGAATGAATGATTGTATATCAATATAAGATTTCCTATATATTTTCAGATATCAATTCAATCCATTATTTAATTGGAACCAGTTATATTTTTTCCCAGTATGATCTATGTATGCATAATCTCTACATTCATAGACACAGCATACGCCTCTTTGTACCCCCAATACTAATTTATTCGTCTTCACAATATTGCTCCTGGAAATGGTGGAAGAAATACGCATGCCACCTGATCTACATATACATTTTATTACAGTAATATTCTGGACACCAAATGCAAAGGTCACACTTATTATTGTACCAAAGCCTAAATGGAAAGTGAGCATGGATTACTAAAAACATCCATGTCCACATTGCCTAATTCTCTCAAATGTCAATCCTATTCGTGACTACATATGTGTTTCTTCCTAAGATTATATATTCAACCTGAACCCTTTGAAAAAGTCTAATCCTATCACTTTATAGTTTGCCTGATTTTGTAATGTCTCTATTGATATCTGCTTTCCTACATATTTCCCAAGTTCATCATTGTGATTGACTCTTAACATGTGCTGACAAATATTCACTCTCTAACCAAAACCCTATTGCTAAAGAACTTTTGTTTCAAATACTATACTCACTCTTCTTCCTATACCTACCGACTATCTTCCTAATCCTACCGACTATCCCTGTTTGACTCGATGTTCTCTTGTACATTCAATCATCCAAGGTAGAAGATCCTATGCCATTGATTATAGATTCATCTTAGACATCTGTGCATAACATAATTCAATGCTAATTATCCCAGTCAAGGTCCCAATGCCATTCTGGGCTTCGAATCTAAACTAGATTTCTGTTTTCATAATTATATTTCACCTCTATATTCTTTTAAATATTTTAGGTTCCAAATACCATCATTCATCCAGCAGAATGATTTCTAACCCAAATCAAACATGTTGTTAACCTTAACCATTCACTGTTCCATCAATCTAACTTTACAGAAGAGCAGGGATAGAGTTGTATGAGATCTTTCACCTGATGAAAACCTCAAAGGTACATGCATAAATGAACTCTGAAGAACATGAAGGCAGCTATAAAAGACCTGAGAGAGCAAAAGTCATCTTCAATGGCAAACAACCTGGTCAGGATGAAGGGTTCTGACTGAATCAGCCTCTCTCTTCTTAATGTAGAGAAAATGGACCAAACCCAGCCTGTGTGGGTAGCTGTCCCAGGGCGCCTATGATTGATATACCGTTCTATCTTGTGAAAGTGTAACAGGAAGTAGGGGCAGCCTCCTTCTCATGTGACACTTGGAAGCCACTGGTAGGACAAAGTGGTTGCCAAGGCAGTAACCTCATTCAGTTCCTGAAGGAAGTGACCTCACCTCACTTCCTTGGTGATTAAAATCTCTGAACTTGGGATTCATGAAGCCAGTCACCCATAGCCAGTCCCAGTCCCAGTCCCAGTGGTCACACTTGTTTGGATTTACCAAAGACAGAGTCAGTCTTTCTTGGTAACTACTGATGTGAGGATGGCCAAATGCCAGGAAAGCTTTAAAGAGGAGCCGTTTCTGAGAAAGCAGGTAGTGGCTCACCTCTGGCTCCTGACACCTTCACAGAGTTAGCCAAGGAGACCAGATCTGACACAGGTCAGGCCATTTCAGGGGAACATAGTATGGTCCACCAGTCAGAGGACACTCTGGATATTCACAGACCTACTTGAGTTAAGGAGGTGCCTTTGTTGGTGTGGGTGTGAGTTTGTGGTTTTGTCTCATGTTCTGAGAATAGGTAGGAAAGGCAGTTTGTTTGGATTGGAGTGGACTGTTTCTAGTAAGTCGTTAGACAAGGCGAGTGCTTCTATGTCTGTGTTTCCCACTCTGTCCGTGGTTGTAGACATTAGAAAAGAGAATGCATCAAGGATGTGTTCTGTCTAGTAGAATGCTTCCCAGCATTCTTCCTGCCCGATTTAGGAATGGACTGTGGCTCGCCTTATGCATGGGAAACACCTACTAACTTTCTAAGTTCCTGTTTTCTTCCTGAATTCCGGCAAACCTCAAGAATAGGCCCATGTTTTTGAGTCCAAGATGTGTACCACCTCCAAGCTCTCTGATATGGCCATGTGCTTGATAGCTGTAGGGAATGGGAACATCTTAGAAAACTCAAATATCTGTGTGACCAGTAAACTCTCAGTGGAGAAACCCTGCTTTGGTTCATTTGCATACTTATGGTTATGTTGCCCTGAATGTCAAGAAGGTCTTTGCCTCAGGCCACCCCTTTGTGAAGCCTGAAGAAAACTGTTTTCAAATGGAAATAAATGGGCATAACATGTGGCTCTTTGCTTAATTGCTTTGAAAAGGGACGTGTCCGAATCAGCCTTTTGGGCCTGTGTGAGGTTGTGGCTTAGATTCTCAGCACATGGTAGATCTAAAGATAGATTCCATTTGTGCAATCAAAACCAAAATGGCAAAAAATCACTCATTGTGGATGAGTCTCTTGCCTTCCTCTGTTAGGTTCTTTACCTCCATCAAGTGTGAATAGGAGTCCTTTAGGTCAAATGAGTTCTTCAAATCCCTGCAGAGGTGCTTGTGTTTTCTCAAGATTCCATATCACATAAAGAATCTATACCTGAGAGTCAGTAGGCCTCAAATTGGAGAAGGAGAGCAGTATTAATGGTAGGCCTATTTGATCACTCCTGGTTCACAGGAAGGGTGTCCATGTCACCCTCACTTTAGGCAAATGAGGGGCAAGCGACATTATTTTGGACACTCTCTTGGGATGCATCCTGCATGGTAACCTCCAGCCAGAGGTTAAGATGAATGTCTATATTTAAGAAGATGAGGGCCATGTGGGTGTCTTTTGGTTTTAATTGTGGTCATTCTTGTGGCAGTTGGAAGTGATGACTGGATCCACCTGGGCTTGAACTCTGGTGTCATTCCCCTTAGAGACTGAGTTCTGGAACACATATCAAAGAAGAATTGCCATAAATTGTGTGGGGATTTTAAGAGGCCACGCATGAGAGTCGCCCTTGGAAACTGAGATCTATGCCCACGGTGGCTTTCCACAGAGCACTGGGAATCTCAGACAGGATATCACATTATTTAATTCTGAAAGACTTGGCAGCCATATTTGATAGTCAAAAAACACATGGACCTCAATTTTAGACCTCAATGGGCGTGGCTTTATGTGACCTTTTGGCCACTCTTTGGGAAGCCTTGCCTGTGAGAGTTCTCCAGAGCTTTCATTGAAATGATCTTCTTCAACATTGAATGATTCCTGAATGAATTGAAATAAACAGTGCCTCCAACTTCATCCTTGAAAATTGGCTAGATAAATACCATGAAATTTTTAAAATTCCAATGACCAGGTGGCACTGAAGAACCTTTGGATGTCCTGTTGCTGATCATGAGTGTACCAGACAGTGCCTTGATTAACAGGCTTTCATGAATATGGTGTAGAACAGAGATGCCAGTAATTTGGAGCCTGCAGAATAGTGGGTCTAGAGCAGAGGTGATTAAGTGTGTGATAAAACATCTGTGGTGGGGTCATGTGGATCTGCCATTGTCTTCCAAATGGCTTGTGACTGACATGGTGCAGCCAGCAGAACATTGTATGTAAACGCATCATGTTATATGGAGAGGTTTAAGGGCAATGTTCAGAATCAGGTTGCTATGGTCACAGAGGCAACCTATGTGGTATACAAGTCCTGTTGGTGCATTCTCCTGCAGTCCCTGACCCACCATATGTGACAGAACTCCCTCCAGGACTGTGGTCAAGTTTAACTCCTTGTATTTCATGAAGCAAATACAAAACTCTCAGTGCAGCAGGAGACACTATAAAAAGTGGAGGATGATGAAATGGCTTCACAGTCCACATGGGGAGACACATAGCCCCCAGTGGCCATAGTTCACCTACAAAGAGAGAATTCAGCACTACTGCTTCATGTTCATTGGAAAATTATAAACCATGTCCTCCAGGTCACAGAGATGCATAAAGACGTTTGATGGTCTTACTAGAAAAAAAGCTAAAGTTCCTGAAAACTACATATATTTCAACTGTCCATCTTAGAGGCAGTTTCTCCAGACGTCTTTAGGCTGGCAAATCTTCATGTTTGTGGAGTTTTTACATTGTCCCTTACTTTTGGAAACTCCTCTACCATCTCCAAGGTTGTGAAATCCGGAGCAGTTTTCATTTCAGGTATGAATTCAAAGATTTTCTAACTCTTTTTCTCTAATTGTGTCTTACTTGGGGTGAAGGTAATGTCAAGTTATTGTTCTAAATGAGAGTGGGAAAATTTTTGTGTAACACTAATTTGCATACACATTGATCCATTTCCAATTTTCCATTCGAAATACTGAATCCCTGACAGTAACTCATACCCTACTATACTCTGACTACTAATCCTAATATGATGAAGAATAATACCCAAATAGAATAAAAATACAAGCAGTTCAGAGAAGGCATGCTGTACAGTTGGACTTCCCTTTTGCATGATTAAGGGTAGGTGTTATAAATCTACTCAATTTTTAATTGAAATAGTCCTCCATGTGTTTATAAAGTTCACAAATATGTGAATTCCTGTCTCCCTTTCTCTGTAGCCTACTCAGCACATGTATTTTTATATGCACATACAGAATCCTACCTGGTATCACACGTACATTTTCATGAGTTGGCTGAATTGGCAGATACAAATTGTGAGAAGAGATCAGTCCTCCTAAACGCTGTGGGAACTGAAAATTCATACTATGTGTAAGCTTCCCAGTAGAACAATATTATACATAAATCCATGTTCAGTATAATAAATATTTTGCATCTGTGAATGATGTATATTACATGATGAATTACGATTAGCATATATATTGATACTTTTTAATGTATATTTGTGTTTATTTAAAATATATATATATATATATATATATATATATATATATATATATATATATATACACTCCAGATTTCTCAAAATATGAAAGATATGTGACTTATACACACTCTGTAAATTCATTCATGTTCATGTATATAAATTTATAATCAACTTTTCAGAAGATAATTCTCAGAAATATTCATCCACCTGAAATACATATTTATTTCCCAGTACTGAAAACTAATTTCAATCAATGGTGTTTACAAATCCTAATATTTCTACAGTAACTGACCCAGTTTAACATCAATGCCAGTAGATTCCTATGGGACATGATGTCTATATTGACCTTCATTTTAATCCAACACTGGTACATTACTATTTCTTCAGTTTTTGCACATCATAGGATATGTATTTCTTCCACAAGTTTAAAATATATAGGAATTTGTTTCACTTTCAAACACTTCTTGCTTCAGAACACATGTATTCCTCCATGTTACTTGACTGGTCTTTTCATGAGACTTCTTTCCAAATACATTATTTTCAATTTCCATAATCAATTTCGAAGCTAAACTCACACACTCTTCATGATGAACCATAACATTAATATTAACATTAGATGTATAACTGGTTGGAATGAATAATTGTATATCAATATAAGATTTCCTCTATATGTTCACGATTCAATTCAATCCATTATTTAAAGTTGGAACCAGTTATGCTTTTTATTCACAGTATTGTCTATTAATGCATTATCTCTATATTAATAGATACAGTGTACTCTTCTTTGTCCCTTCAATACTAATTTATACGTCTTCAAAATATTGCTCCCAGAAATGGTGGAAGAAACACTCATGTCACCTTATCAATATATAGATTTTATCACAGGAATATTCTGGACACAAAAAACGAAGGTCACACTCATGATTGTATCAAGCCTAAATGCCAAGGGAGCGTGGATTACTAAAAAGAACCATGTCCAGGTTGCCTAATGCTCTCAAATGTAAATCAAATTGGTGACTACATATTTGTTTCTTCCTAAGATTATATATTCAACCTCAACCATGTTGAAAATGTCTAATCCTATCACTCACTTCATACTTTGCCTGATTTGGTAATATCTTTATTGATACCTGCTTTCATACATATTTCCCCCAGTTCATCATTGTGACTGACACTTCACATATGCTGACATTTACATTCACTCTCTACCCGAAACCCTATTGCTAAAGAACTTTTGGTCCAAATAATATACTCACTCTTCTTTCTAAACCTACTGACTATCTTCCTAATGCTACTGACTATAGTTTTTTGACTCGATGTTCTCTTCGACAATCAATTATCCAAGGTATAAGGTCCTATGCCATTGTATATCAATTTATCTGAGACACATGTGCAGAACATAATTCAAAGCTAAGTATCCCACTCAAGGGCCCAGTTCCCTTCTGGTTCCAATCTTACCTAGATTTCTGTTTTTATACTTATATTTTACCTATATATTTTTGTAAATATCACAGGCTCCCAATACCATTATTCATCCGGCAGAAAGATTCCTAACGCAAATCAAACATGTTATTAACCGTAAACATACACTTTTCCCTCAATCTAACTTTACAGAAGAGGAGGGACAGAGTTGGTCTTACAATACAGGAATGTAGGGGATCTTCCACCTGCTGAGAACATCAAAGGTATATGCAGAAATGATCCCCTGAGATGATGAAGGAAGCTTTGAAGGACGCGAGATAGCAAAAGACATCTTCCATGGCAAACTATCTGGTCAGGATGAAGGGATGTGTCTGAATCAGCCTCTACCTTCTTAATGTAGAGAAGATGGACCAAACCAGGCCTGTGTGGAGAGCTGTTCTCAGATACCTATGGTTGGTATACCATTCTAACTGTGAAAGTGTGACAGGAAGTAGGGACAGCCTCCATCTCATGGGACCCTTAGAAGTAACTGTTAGGACAAAGTGGTTGCCAAGTCAGTGACCTCTTTCAGTTCCTGAAGGAAATGACCTCACCTCACTGCCTTGGTGATGGAACTCTCTGGACGTTTGATCCTGGAAGACAGGCACCAAGAGCCAGTCACAGTCCCAGTCCCAGTGGTCTCACTTGTTTTGATTTACCAAGAACAGAGTCAGTCTTTCTTAGTACCTACTGATGTGATGATGGCCAAATGACAGGAAAGCTCTGAAGAGGAGCTTTTCCTGGGAAAGCAGGTAGTGGCTCACCCATGGCTCCTAACAACTTCAAAGTGTTGGCCAAGGAGACCAGATCTGATACAGGACAGGCCATTTTGTGGGAACATACAATGGCCCACCATTCTGAGGACACTATGGATAGTCACAGACTTACTTGAGCAAAGGAGGTGCCTTTGAGTGTGTGTGTGTGGGTTTGTGGTTTTGTCTCATGTTCTGAGAATAGGTAGGAAAGGCTCTTTGTTTGGATTGGTGTGGACTGTTTCCAGTAAGTCGTTTGACAAGGCGAGTGCTTCTATGTCTGTGTATCCCACTCTGTCCGTGATTGTAGACATTAGAAAAGAGAATGCATCAATGGATGTGTCCTGTCTAGTAGAAAGCTTCCAAGCATTCATCCTGCCAAATTTACAAATGGACTGCAGCTTGTCTTATTGAAGGGCAACATCTGCTCTCAGTAGTTTCTGTTTTCTTCCTGAATTCTGGAAACTCTCCAGAATAACCTCATGGTTTTGTGTCCAAGATATGTACCACCTCCAAGCTCTGTGAAATGGTGATGTACTGGATAGCTGAAGGGAATGGCGAGAATCTAAGAAAACTCAGATATCAGTGGGACCAGGAAAGTCTCAGTGGAGAAACCCTTCTTTGGGCCTTTTGCTTACCTATTGTTCTGTTGCCCTGAATTTCAGGAAGGTCTTTACCTCAGGACACTAATTTGTGAAGCCTGAAGAAAACTGTTTTCAAATGGAAATTAATGGGCATCACCTGTGGCTCTTTGCTTAATTGCTTTGGAAATGGATGTTTCTGAAACAGCCTCTTGGCCCTGTGTGAGGCTCTGGTTAGATACTCAGCACCTTATACATCCCACGTGTTCATGCAAAACCAAAATGGCCAAAAGAGCAGTTTTTGTGGATGAAGTCTCTCCCTACCTCTGTAAGGTTCCTGACCTCTATCAAGTGAGAATAGGGTGCCTTTGGGTCAAATGAGTTCTTCAAAGCCCTTCAGAGGCTAGCCCATAGGTGATTCCAATGATTCCAATTCACATGAAGAATCTAAACCCCACAGTCAGTAGTCCTCAAATTGGAGAAGCAGAGCAGTATTAACGGCAGGCCTATTCGATAAGTCATGGTTCACAGGAAGGTGTTCAGGCCACCCCAATGTTAAGCAAATGAGGGGCAAGGGAGGTTATTTTGGACACTGTCTTGGGCTGTGCCCCTCATGGAAACCTCCAGCCAGAGGTTAAAATGAGTATCTATATGGAAGAAGATGACGGCCATGTGGAAGTGTTCTGGTTTTAATTGTGGTTATTAGTGTGGTTGTTGAAAAATATGACTGGCTCCACCTGGTCTTGAATTCTAGTGTGATTCCCCTTAGAGACTGAGTTCTGGAACTGATCTCAGAGAGGTATTGCCATGAGTTTTGTTGGGATTTTAGGAGGCCATGCATGAGAGTCACCGTTGGAAACTGAGATCTGTGCCCAGGAAGGCTTTCCACAGAGCACAGGGAATCTCAGCCAGGTTATCACATAATTTTTTTCTGAAAGAATTAGCACCCATAGTTGAGAGTCAAAACACGCAAGGATTTTACATTGTAGACCTCAATATGCCTGGCTTTATGTGACCATTTGGCAACTCTTTGGGAAGCCTTGCCTGTGAGAGTCTTCCAGAGCTTTCATTGAAATGGGCTTCCTCACCATTTAATGGTTACTGAATTAAATGAAACCCTCAGTGCCTCCAACTTCAACCTTAAAAAATGGGCTCGATAAATACCATGAAATTTTTGAAATTCCCATTACTAGGTGGCACTGGAAAACCATTGGAGATCCTGTTGCTGATCATGAGTGTACGAGAAAGTGCCTTGATTGACTGGGTTTCACAAAAATGGTGTAGAACAGAGATGCCAGTGAGTTGGAACCTGCTGAGTAGTGGGCCTACAGCAAAGGTGGGTAGTTGTGAGATAAACCATCTCTGGTGGTTTCATGTGGATTGGCCATTGGCTTTCAAATGGCTTGTGACTGACATGATGCAGCCAGCAGACCCTTATATGTAAAGGCATCTTGTTATATGGATAGGTTTCTGGGCAATGTTCAGAATCAGGTTGATATGGTCAAGGGGGCAAGCTATGTTGGACATAAGCCTGGTTGGTGCATTCTCCTGGAGACCCTGTCCCACCACACGTGACAGAACTCCCTCCAGCACTGTGTCCCAGTTAAACTCCTTGTATTTCATTAAGCCAATACCAAACTCCCAGTGCAGCAGCAAGAATCACCACGAAAAGTAGAGTATGACCAAATGGCTTCACAGTCCACACGGAGAGACACTTATCCCCCAGTTGCCACAGTTTACCCACAAAGTGAGAATTCAGCACTGCTGCCTCATTTTAATTGGAAAATAAGATACCATGTCCTCCAGGTCACATAGATGTTGACCCAGTTTTGATGGTCTCACTACATAGGATGCTAAAGCTACCGACAACAACATACATTTTAAGTGTCCCAACTCAGAGGCAGTATCTCAAGAAGTCTTTAGGCCTGCAGAGCTCCATGTTGTGGAGTGTTTACCTTGTCTTTTACTTTTGGAAACTCATCTACCACCTCCAAGGTTGTGAACTCCTCAGCATATTCCATTCCGGGTATGTATTCACAGATTTTCTAACTCTTATCCTCTAATTGTGTATTTCTTCCAGTGAGGGTAATATCAAGGGATTGTTTTTAATGTGAGTGGGAAGATTTTTGTGTAGCACATATTTGCAAACACATTGGGTTTACTTTCCTATTTTCCATTTGAAATACTGAATCTCTGACACTAACCCATACCCTACTAGACTCTGACTACTAATCCTTATATGATGGAGAATAGTAACCCAAAAAGAATACAAATACCAGCAATTCAGAGAAGGCATGGTATGTAGTTGGACATCCCTTAATGTTTATTGACATAGTTCTCCATGTGTTTTTAAAATTAACAAATATGTGAATTCCTCTCTCCCTTTTTCTGTAGCCTATTAAGCACATGTATTTTTATATGCACAAATAGAATCCTACCTGGTATCACATGTACATTCTTCTGAGGTGGCTGACATGGCAGATAAAAATTGTGAGAAGAGATCACTCCTCCTAACCTCTGTTGGAACAGAAAATTCAACCTATGGGTGAGCTTCCTAGTTGACCAACATTATGCATAAATCCATTTTCAGTAAAATGTATATTTTTGGATAAGTGGATGTTATATATTTAATGATGAATTTCGATTGGCATATATATTGGTACTTTTTAATGTCTCGGTGTGTGTGTTTGTGTGTGTGTGTGTGTATATATATATATATATATATATATATATATATATATACTCTCCCGATTTTTCAAAATATGAAATATATGTGTCTTATTATACACTTCCTAAAATTATTCATATTCATGTATGAGGATTTATAATGAACTTTTCACAAGATTATTCTCAGAAATATTCATCCACCTGATATACATATTTGTTTCCTAATACTGAAAACTAACTTCAGTGAAAGGCGCATACAAATCATAATATTTTGACATGGCAAGTTGACCGCGAATAGAGAGCATCATACCCAGTGTACCGCGCCACTGCGCAGGTGACTAACGACTAAGAACGACAAAAAACTCTCTTGTTAGGAACTTACAGCAAAATGGGGGTGCACTGAAACCTAGAAGAAGGATTTCTAGCACTGAGGTCCGGTAAATGAGTCTCAAACATGAGCCAACTCTGCGACCGGAGATCCTGTCTGACTGATCCGCGCTACCCGTCCAGTGGCTACAGACAGCAGGGCACCACCAAGATGCGATCAATAATCACGGAGAAACGTTGATGCAGATTCTGTGGAATTCTGCCAGTAGAGTTCCCACTGAGCACTGGGCTGAGTTCAGGGTTTCAGATGGGGAAGGAAGTGGTACAGTTCTAACCCCCACAATAGAAACTCCACGAAGGAAACCAACGGCCACCATCTTGGTGAGCTGAAGTAACAACAGCCACTCCCCTACAGATTGCAACAATAAAATGTTGTTATTCTGTTACTGTTACTCAGTTCATCTCCCATACTTCGGGGAATTTGAATCAAATCTCTCCTAGGCTTTCTGGGGGAGAGATTATCAGAGGGAGCCTGCATAAAGATAGGGGAAAACTAGAGGCACCTGACTTTCAACTCCCCCTCCCATCAGTGGTGAAAAAAACCTGTCTAGCCAGCGCTGAGAGAGGGGCAAGCGGAAAAAAAAAATCAAAACAATAGAGTGCCGGGGTTCCCAATAGCCAACTGTGCAATCAGAGATCCGGGCTGATTGAATCATGCAGCCAGGCCTGCTGTTTCAGATGGCGGGGCACCACCGAGAAGTGACCTGAAGCAGGGAGAAATGTTGCTGCGGATTCTGTGGAATCCTGCCGGCTGAGCTCCCACTGATCCCCGGGCTGAGTAACCACCGCCCCTCTCCAATAGACTGCAACAATAAAACAGATGTGTGTTACTCAGCTCATCTCTCATACAGCGGGGAATTCGCATAAAATGTCTCCTAGGCTTTCCGGGGGAGGGTTAATCAGAGCAAGCCTGCATAAAGACGCAAGAAAAACTAGAGACACCTGACTTTCGACTCCCCCTACCATCAGTGGCCATAAGGAAACGTGTATAGCCAGTGCTGGGGGAGGGGCAAGTGGAAAAAATCAAAACAATAGAGTGTCTGTGTTCCCAAAAGACACCCTCCACACCCAACAAACGGCAGGCACAGAGTACAGTTTGAACTGCCGAGAGGCATCACTCAGGGGAAATCTGGTCTAGAAAAAAAAACCAGGACAAGCAGGAGAAACCAAAGGACTAGAAGGCAGGCCCTTGTGACTGGGCGGCTGGAGACCGCAGGCCTGCAGGTGACATTCCACCCACTGCCTGAGTGACTGGGGGGCTGAGAAATGCCCGCCCACCGGCAACCGAGCGTGAGACTGCGTGGCTAGAGATTGCCAACCCAACGTCGACAGCCCACCTGCTGCCCCCGTGACTGGGCGGCTGGAGACCGCCTGCCCGCTGGCGAACAACTGCGCAATTGGGCGGCTGGAGACCGCCCGCCTGCCAGTGACCCAGAGCTGAAACAAACCAGAGACAGTCAAGTCCCACCCCCCAATTCGGACACCTCGGCAAGGAGCCTGGGGCCGGCCAAAGCAGAGAGGTGACATCACTGGAGCTCGGCCTTCGGAATTACTTCCAAGCGGAATCCACTTTAGCAGGCATAGTTTACCAACACAAAGGAGAGACAACAGAGATATACAACACCAAAACAAATCTAAAGAATAAAGCAGAAACACAGCAATCAAATAGAGCTGGAAAGTAACGTGAACATCATGAAAAAACAAGGGCAAAAAAGGAGTACAAACAATGCAGGACAACTTAAATCTACAGGAGGACCTTGAAGCATCAGAAACAGGGATAGGGAAAGAACTCAAGGCATACCGAAGTCAGATGGAAAGGAATATTAGAGAAGACATGAGGCAGCAAGTCCAAGCAATAAAAGTATATTTTGAAAATGAATTAATCAAACAAATTCAAATGGCAAAGAATGAGCATTACCAGGAGTTAGAGATCTTAAAAAAAAATATTAAACAGTAATCCTAGAAATGCAAGAAAATATAAACCAAATTAAAAACTCAAACGAGAATATTACAAATAGACTAGATCAAGTAGAAGTCAGAACATCAGATAATGAAGACAAAGTTTATCAACTTGAAAAAAATTGAGTAAACACAGAAAAGATGCTTAAATCCCACCAGGAATTTATTCAAAAGATATGGGATGTCATAAAAAAAAACAAAAAACAAATTTAAGAGTCATCAGGATAGAAGAAGGCATAGAGATTCAAACCAAAGGAATGGACAACATATTAAATGAAATAATTCTATAAAACTTCCCAGAGATGAATGATGGATTGGATTGCCAATTCCTGGAAGCCTAAAGGACCCCAAACATTCAAAACCAAAATAGACCAACTCCAAGACATATAATTATGAAGATAGCCAACATACAGAACAAGGAGAGAATATTAAAAGCTATAAGAGAAAGGAGGCAGATTACATTCAGGTGTAAACCAATTAGGTTAACAACTGATTTTTCATCACATTCTTTGAAAGTGAGAAGATCCTGGAACAGTGTAATTCAAATGCTGAAAAAAAAAAAAAAGAATTCCAACCAAGAATACCATATAAAGAAAAGTTAAGCTTCAGATTTGACAATGAAATTAAAGTCTTTCACAATAAACAAAAGCTAAAACAATTCTCAGCCAGAAAACCAGCACTGCAAAGCATTTTGTGCAAAATACTACAAGAAGAAGAGTTAAAAAATAGTGCCCAAAACTAACAGTGGGAAGTATCTCAGTAAAGCGGGAGGAAAGTAACCAAAAAAGTAAAAACTATCCAAACTAAAATATAATAAATAAATAAACATGACTGGAAGTACAAATCATATTTCAATTGTAACCTTAAATGTTAATGGCCTAAATTCACTAATCAAGAGACATGTGCTAGTAACCTGGATCAAAAAAACAAATCCAACAATATTCTGCCTTCAGGAGACTCATATGATAGGAAAAGACATACACAGGCTGAAGGTAAAAGGTTGGGAAAAATCATAACACTCACATGGCCCTCGGAAGCAAGAAGGATTTGCCATACTCATATGGAATAATATCAACTTCAAACCTAAGTTAATCAAAAGGGATAAAGAATGACACTATATTCTGTTAAAAGGAATCATCCACCAACAAGAAAAAAACAATTATCAATTTGTATGCACCAAGCAATGGAGGTGCAACGCTCATAAAACAAACTCTCCTCAAGTTCAAGAGTCAAATAGACTACAACACAATAATTATGGGTGACTTCAACACACCACTCTCGGCATTAGAGAGATCCTCTAGACAAAAACTGAATAAAGAAACTATAGAACTCAACAGCACAATCAATAACCTAGACTTAACCGACATATATAGAATATATCAACCATCATCAAGTGGATACATGTTCTTCTCAGCAGCACATGGATCCTACTCAAAGATACACCATATATTATGCCAAAGGGCAATTCTTAGTAAATATAAAGGCATGGAGATTATACCGTGCACCATATCTGATCATAATGGAATGAAACTGGATATCAATGAGAAAAGAAGGAAGGAAAAATCCTACATCACATGGAAAATGAACAACATGCTACTGAATGACCAATGGGTTACAGAAGACATAAAGAAGGAGATAAAAAATTCTTAGAGACAAATGACAATACAGACACAACATACCGGAATCTATTGGACACAATGAAAGCAGTTTTAAGAGGGAAATTCATTTCTTGGAGTTCTTTCCTCAAAAAAAGAAAAAAAAACAACAAATAAATGAACTTAAACTACACCACAAAAACCTGGAAAAGGAAGAGCAAAACAACAGCAAATGTAGTAGAAGACAAGAAATAATTAAATTTAGAGCAGAAATCAACAAAATTGAAACAAAAAAAAAGTTGAAAAAATTGATAAAACTAAAAGTTGGTTCTTCGAAAAAATAAATAAGATCAACAGGCCCTTAGCCACGCTAAGGAAGAGAAGAAGAAAGAGAATTCAAATTACTAACATGTGGGATAAAAAAGGCAATATCACAACAGACACTACAGAAATATAGAAGATAATTAGAAAGTATTTTGAAATACTATATTCCAATAAAATAGAATATTGTGAAGATATTGATAAATTTCTTAAGTCATACGATCTGCCCAGATTGAGTAAGGAAGACACAAACAATTTAAACAGGCCAATAACAAAGGAAGACATAGAAGAAGCAATCAAAAGAGTGCCAACCCAAAAAAAGCCCTGGACCGGATGGGAATACAGCGGATTTCTGCAAAACCTTCAAAGAAGAATTAAAATCAATATTTTTCAAGCTTTTTCAAGAAATAGAAAAAGAAGGAGCTCTTCCAAATTCATTCTATGAGGCCAACAGCACCCTGATCCCGAAACCAGACAAAGACACTTCAAAGAAAGAATACTACAGACCAATTTCTCTAATGAACTTGGATGCAAAAATTCTCAATAAAATTCTGACAAATCGAGTACAAAAGCATATCAAAATAATTGTGCACCATCATCAAGGAGGATTCATCCCTGTGATGCAAGGATGGTTCAATATACGAAAATCAATAAATGCCATTCACCACATCAATAGACTTAAAGACAAGAACTATATGATCATCTCGATAGATGCAGAAAAGCATTTGACAAAGTTCTGCATCCATTTATGTTCAAAACTCTATAAAAACTAGGGATAACAGGAACTTACCTCAACATTGTAAAAGCTATATATGCTAAACCTCAGGCTAGCATCATCCTAAATGGAGAAAAAACTGAAGGCATTCCTTCTAAAATCTGGAACAAGACAGGGATGCCCTCTATCACCACTTCTATTCAATTTAGTTCTTGAAATACTAGCCAGAGCAATTAAACAGACAAAAGAAATTAAAGGCATAAAAATAGGAAAAGAAGAATTTAAAGTATCACTATTTGCAGATGACATGATAATATATTTAACAGACACAAAAATGTCTACAAAGAAATGGCTAAAGTTAATAAATGAATTCAGAAAAGTGGCAGGATATATAATTAACACGCATAAATCAAATGCATTCCTGTATAACAGAAAAAAAACTTCTGAAATGGAAATGAGGAAAACCACTCTATTCACAACATCCTCAAATAAAATAAGATACTTGGGAATCAACCTAACAAAAGAGGTGAAAGATTTTTATAATGAAAACTACAGAAATCTAAAGAGAGAAATAGAAGAAGATGTCAGAAGATGGAAACATGTGCCCTGTTCATGAATAGGCAGAACTAACATCATAAAAATGGCAATATTACGCAAAGTTCTCTACAGGTTTAATGCAATGCCAATCAAAATTCCAACGGCATTTCTTGTAGAAATAGATAAATCAATCATGAAATTCATATCGAAAAATAAAAGACCCAGAATAGCAAAAGCAACTCTAAGCAGGAAGTGTGAATCTGGAGGTATAGCGATACCAGAGTTCAAACTGTACTACAAAGCAATAGTAACAAAAACAGCATGGAACTGGTACCGAAAAATGCAGGTGGACCAGTGGTACAGAAGAGAGGACACAGAAACCAATCCACAAAATTACAACTTTATTATATTTGATAAAGGGGCTAAAAGCATGCAGTGGAGGAAGGATAGCATCTTCAACAAATGGTGCTGGGAAAATTGGAAATCCATATGCAACAAAATGAAACTGAATCCCGTTCTCTCGCCATGCACAAAATTTAACTCAAAATGGATCAAGGATCTAGATATAAAATCAGAGACACTGCGTTTCATAGAAGAAAAAGTTGGCTACGATCTACATACTGTGGGGTCGGGCTCCAAATTTCTTAATAGGACGCTCATAGCCCAAGAGTTCTTAACAAGAATAAAAAAATGAGACTTACTTATACTAAAAAGTTTTTTTTCTCTGCAAGAGAAACAAAAAGGGAAGTAAATAGATAGCCTACATCCTGGGAACAAATTTTTACCCCTCACACTTCAGATAGAGCCCTAATATCCAGAATATACAAAGAATTCAAAAAAATTATCAATAAGATAACAAATAACCTAATCAACAAATGGGCCAAGGACCTGAAAAGACACTTCACCGAGGAGGACATACAATCAATCAACAAGTACATGAAAAAATGCTCACCATATCTAGCAGTCAGAGAAATGCAAATCAAACCCACCCTAAGATACCATCTCACTCCAGTATGATTGGCAGCCATTATGAAGTCAAACAACAACAAGTGTTTACGAGGATGTGGGGAAAAGGGGACACTTGTACACCGCTGGTGGGACTGCAAATTGGTGAGGCCAACATGGAAAGCAGTATGGGGATTCCTGGGAAAGCTAGGAATGGATCCACCATTTGAACCAGCTATCGCCCTTCTCGGACTATTCCCTGAGGATCTTAAAAGAGTGTACTAAAGGGATACTGCCACATCAATGATCATAGTGGCACAATTCACAATAGCTAGACTGTGTAACCAACCTAGATGCAATTCAATAGATGAATGGATAAAAAAAATGTGGCATCTATACACGATGGATGCAGCAGTAAAAAATGACAAAATCATAGAATTTGCAGGGAAATGGATGGCATTAGAGCAGATTATGCTAAGAGAAGCTAGCCAATCCTTAAAAAAACAAATGCCAAATGTCTGCTTTGATAAAAATAGGGTAACTAAGAATAGAACAGGGAGGAAGAGCATGAGGAAAAGATTAATATTAAACAAAGACAAGTGGGAGAGAGAAAGGGAGAGAGAAGGGAAAGCATATGGAAATGGTAGGAGACCCTCATTGTTACACAAAATTACTTATAAGACGTTGTGAGGGGAAAGGCGGGAACAAGAGAGAGAAGTGAAAAAGCAGATGAGGAAGAGAGGGAAGATAGGATGAAAGGGGTGGGGGGATAGTAGGGGATAATAAAGGTAGCAGAGGACAACAGTCACTAATGTGACATTATGTAAAAATGTGAATGTGTAACTGATGTGATTCTGCAATTCGTATTTGGGGAAAATTGGGAGTTCATAACCCATTTCAGTCAAATGTATGAAAGATGATATATCATGAGCTTTGTAATGTTTTGAAAAACCAATAAAAATAAATAAACAAAGGTTTAAAATTGAGTGGGAAGAAATCAGCTAAAAAGGAGTTGAGATGCATTCATTTTGATAAGCAGAAAGTTTGTTTTGTGTAGTTGTAAATATCACAAATTTATTTTACCAGAAAACTGGCTTTTGAAAATGAACATATATTGAGATTAAAGGATAATCCACCTACCTTCATGAAAAATTCATATCATTTCCTATATTTTTCATATTTCATTTTTTTTCGTGAATATTTTGTCATGGACCAGGTCTAGTCTTAGGCTACCTCATCTGACAAGTTCGTACAATGTGTTGGATTGTTCTTTTCATCTTTTATTTGATAGTTTGTAGCTGATAATGTGTATTTTTCCTTATCTTTATTTGGACATACATACCCAACTATATCTTTGCATTTTATGTTTTACTGGGGAAGAGACTCATCAAAAGCTCTTTATTATATGTATCAACAATGAAACATTTAGAGCATGCAATTATTCTTAATTTTGCATGAAAATATCTTTGTACCATTTTTCTTATAAAGATGTAGAATTATTACTGTAATAAGTAACTACTTACAAGAAGAATTAAACAATTGACTTTATATCAATCATGAATATGAAAATTAATAAAATAAGTATTTGGCAATAAATATGCAATTGATAGAAATTAAAATCACAAGAAAGCCATTTAAAATGTCAGTGCATATGGTCCTTAAATAAAATGTTGTTCAAATAAAATTTCACTAATTCATAAGAGTTAATATGCCATATCACAGCTTAATGTAATATAAAAACTTAAATGATAAGTATTGATAAATAAGAATGATACCTGTTTACTTAAATATGTTTATTTTATTTTCACTGTAAGCTGTTAATTCTAGAAGACTTGAAAATTAAGAAAGACTTGGTCTATATTATTTCTAACAGGCTAATCAAAGTACTTTTAAATATATATGTATATATATATCATATGTAATACATATGCATGAATATAGATACATATGTATAATAAATGTATTGTAATATATCTATAGGTTATTATAATTATTAAATTTTCTCAAGAAAAAAGAATGACTATAAAAAAATTCTTAAATGTAAATTTCATAGCATATTACTGTTTGTAATGACATGAGAGAAAAACTCCTATGGAGGGAAAATGAAAAAGGAAGAGAGAGAAGGGGAAAATGAGGAAGAAAGTGAGTAAAGAAGAGGGAGAAGAGTGTTTGATTATAAGATAAATGTGGAGGGTCTGGGTGTCTGGCTCAGTGGTAACATGCTTGGCTAGCATGTGTGAGGCACTGGGTTATATTCTCAGCACCACATATAAATAAATAAAATGAGGTCGATCAACAACTGAAAAAATAAAAAAAAATAAAAAAGTAGAAATATTACCAAAATTCTAAGTTTTTATGAATGCTAAATAAAAAAAAAATGTTACATAGCCTTATGTAATTTCTAGACTCCCCAAAATAGTCATTTAATGATAGATTACTAGTGCGATAACTAAAAATCCATTGCTCTTTCCTCGACATTCTGTGGCATGCTAGTGCTAAAATAAATTGTATTATAACACCAAAAAAAATTCTAATATTTCTACAGTAACTGACCCAGTTTAACATAAATGCAAGAAGATTCCTATGGGATATAATTGTATTTTGACGTTCATTTTTATTCAACACTGGTACATTACTATTTGTCCAGTTTATGCACATCATAGTATGTATATTTCATTCACAATTTAGCAAATTTATACGCATTTGTTTTACTTTCAATCACTTCCTGCTTCAGAACACATGTATTCCTCCACGTTTCTTGACTGCTCCTTTCATGAGACTTTTTTTAAAAGACATTATTTTTGATTTCCATTATCATTTTTGAAGCAAAACTCACACACCCGTCATGATAAACCGTAAACCTAATATTACCATTAGATGTAAAACTGGTGGGAATGAATGATTGTATATCAATATAAGATTTCTTGTATACTTTCAAATATCAATTCAATCCATTGTTTAATTTGGAACCAGTTATATTATTTATTCACAGTATGGTCTATTCATGCATTGTCTCTATATTGATAGACACAGGGTACACCTCTGTGTACCCTCGATAATAATTTGTATATCTTCAAAATTTTGCTCACAGAAATGGTGGAAGAAAGACTCATGTCAACTGATCTACATATACATTTTATCACAGTAATATTCTGGACACAAAATGCAAAGGTCACACTTAGGATTGTCCCGAAGCCTAAGTGGAAAGTGAACATGGATTACTAAAAACATCCATGTCTTGGATGCCTAATTCTCTCAAATGTCAATCCTATTGGTGAGTACATATTTGTTTCTTCCCAAGATTATATATTCAACCTCAACCATGTTGAAAATGTCTAATTCTATCACTCACTTTATATTTTGTCTGATTTCCTAATGTCTCTATTGATATCTCTTTTCCTACATATTTTCCCCAGTTCATCATAGTGACTGATTCTTCACATGTGCTGACATTTACATTCACTCTTTATCCGAAACCCTATTGCTAAAGAACTTTTTGTCCAAATACTATACTCACTCTTTTTTCTAAACCTACTGACTATCTACCTAATCCTACCGACTATCCCTTTTTGACTGGATGAACTCTTCAACAATCAATCATCCAAGGTACAAGGTCCTATGCCATTGTATATTGATTTATCTGAGACATCTGTGCAGAACATAATTCAAAGATAAGTATCCCAATCATGGGCCCAATGCCTTTCTGGTATTCAAATCTTACCTAGATTTCAGTTTTCATAATTACATTTCACCTGTATATTCTTATAAATATTGCAGGTTCCCAATACCATTATTCATCCAACAGAATGATTCCTACCACAAATCGAACATGTTATTAATCCTAACTATACACTTTTCCCTCAATCCAACTTTACAGAAGAGCAGGGACAGAGTTGGTCTTACAATACAGGGGTGTAGGGAACCTTCCACCTGTTGACAACCTCAAAGGTCCATGCAGATATGATCCCTGGAGAAGATGCAGGCAGCTATGAAAGGCCTGAGAGAGCAAACGTCATCTTCCATGGCAAACAACCCGGTCAGGTTAAAAGCATGTGTCTGAATCATCCTCTCTCTTCTTAATGTAGGGAAGATTGACCAAACTAGGCCTGTGTGGAGAGCTGTTCCCAGGTGCCTATTGTTTCTATACCATTCGAACTTGTGAAAGTGTCACAGGAAGTAGGCGCATCCTCCGTATTATGAGACCCTAGGAAGCAAATGTTAGGTCAAAGTGGTTGCAAATGCAGTGACCACATTCAGTTCCTGAAGGAAGTGACCTCACCTCACATCCTTGTTGATGGAACTCTCCGAATTTGGGTTCCAGGAAGCCAGGCATCCAGACCCAGTCCAAGCTCCAGTCACAGTGGTCTCACTTGTTTGGATTTACCAAGGACAGAGTCAGTCTTTTGTGGTACCTAGTGATGTGAGGATGGCCAAATGCAAGGAAAGTTCTGAAGAGGGGCCCTTCCAGAGAAAGAAGTTAGAGGCTCACTGCTGTCTCCTGACAACTTCACAGAGTTGACCCAGGAGACCAGATCTGAGACAGGACAGGCCATTTCTGGGGAACATAGTATTGCCCTCCAGTCAGAGGACACTCTGGATAGTTTCAGACCTACTTGGGGGAAGTAGGTGACTTCGTGGGTGTTTGAGTGGGTTTGTGGTTTTTTCTCATGTTCTGAGAATAGTTAGGAAAGGGGGTTTGTTTGGTTTGGAGTGAACTGTTTCTAGTTAGTCCTTTGACAAGGCGAGTGTTTCTATGTCTGTGTATTCCACTGTGTCCATGGTTGTAGACATTAGAAAAGAGAATGCCTCAATGGGTGTGTCCTGTCAAAGAGAAAACTTCCAAGCATTCATCCTGCCCATTTTATAAATGGACTGTGGCTTGCCTTATCATTGGGCAACACCTATTATTTTCTTACGTTCCTGTATCCTTCCTGAATTCTGGCCACTCTCCAAAATAGGCTCATGGTTTTGTGTAAAAGATATGTACCACTTCCAAGCTCTGTGACATGGCCATGTACTGGATAGCTGAAGGGAATGCATCTCAGAAAACTCTGATATCAGTGTGACCAGTAAAGTCTCAGTGGAGAAACCCTGCTTTGGGCCTTTTGATTACCTATTGTTATGTTGCCCTGAATATCAGGAACATCTTTTCCTCAGGCTACTCCTTCCTGAAGCCTGAAGAAAACAGTTTTCACATGGAAATGAATGGGCATTTTACCTTTGTGTTTTACAATAAAACCTTCACAGAGATTAGGCTCTCATTAACTTAAAAATACTTTTAAATTTTATCTAAGTGTAAAAAGTAACATGTAACTGTACATATCTTTTTGATAACAAGTCCAATTATACAACACAAATGATACACATAAATCTCCAACATGTTTTTATTTTAAGCCTAGAATTACCATACAACCTTAGAACATTTCTGTTTTCATACTTATATTTCACTTCTATAGTCTTATAAATATCGCAGGTTCCCAATAACATTATTCATACAGCAGAACAATTCCTAACCCAAATCGAACATGTTATTAACCCTAACCATACACTGTTCCCTCAATCTAACTTTACAGAAGAGCAGGGAAAGAGTTGGTCTTACAATACAGGAATTTAGGGGATCTTCCACCCGCTGAGAACCTCAAACGTCCATGCAGAAATGATCCCTGTAGAAGATGTAGGCAGCTATGAAGGACCTGAGAGAGTAAGAGTCACCTTCCATGGCCAACAACCTGGTCAGGATGAAGGGTTGTGTCTGAATCTGCCTCTCTCTTCTTAATGTAGAGAAGATGGACCAAAACAGGCCAGTGTGGAGAGCTTCTCTGGAGTGCCTATGGATGATATACCATTCTAACTTGTGAAAGTGTCACAGGAAGTAGGGGCAGCCTCCATCTCATGGGGCCTTGGAAGCAACAATTAGGACAATGTGTTTGCCAAGGCAGTGACCTCATTCAGTTCCTGAAGGAAGTGACCTCACCTCACTTCCTTGGTGTTCGAAATCTCTGAACATGTGGTCCAGGAAGCCAGGCACCCACAGCCAGTCCCAGTCCCAGTCCCAGTGATCTCACTTGTTTGGATTTAACAAGGACAGAGTCAGTCTTTCTTGGTACCTACTGATGTGAGGATGGCCAAATGCCAGTAAAGCTCTGAAGAGGGCCCTTTCCTGAGAAACCAGGTTGTGGCTCACCGCTGGCTCCTGTCAACTTCACAGAGTTGGACAAGGAGAACAGATCTGAGACAGAACAGGCCATTTCATGGAAACATAGTATGGCCCACCAGTCAGAGGACACTGCGGATAGTCACAGACCTACTTGGGGGAAAGAGGTGCATTTGTGGGTGTGGGTGTGTGTTTGTGGTTTTGTCTCATGTTCTGAGAATAGGTAAGAAAGGCAGTTTGTTTTGTTTGGAGTTAATTGATTCTAGTAAGTCGTTTGAAAAGGCGAGTGTTTCTAGGTCTGTGTATCCCACTGTGTCAGGGGTTGTAGACATTAGAAAAGAGAATGCTTCAATGGATGTGTCCTGTCTAGTAGAAAGCTTCCCCGGATTCATACTTCCCATTTATGAATGGACTGTGGCTTGCATTATTGTTGGGCAACCCCCGATATCTTCCTAAGTTCCTGTTTTCTTTCTGAATTCTGGCCACTTTCCAGAATAGGCTCATGGTTTTGTGTCCAAGATGTATACCACCACCAAGCTCTGTGACATGGCTATGTACTGGATAGCTGAAGGGAATGGCGAGCAACTCAGAAAACTCAGATATCAGTGTAATCAGGAAAGTCTCAGTGGAGAAATACTGCTTTGGTTACCTATTGTTCTGTTGCCCTCAATGTCAGGAAGGTCTTTGCCTCTGGCCACCCCTTTGGGAAGCCTAAAGGAAACAGTTTTCAAATGGAAATCAATGGGCATCACCTGTGACTCTTTGCTTAATTGCATTGGAAAGGGATATGTCTGAATCAGGCTCTAGGTCCTGTGTTAGGCTTTGACTTAGATTCTCAGCACATGATGGATGTAAAGAAAATCCCATGTTTGCATCCAAAACTAAATTGGCCAAAAGAGCAGTCATTATGGAAGAAGTCTCTCGCCTTCCCCTGTAAGGTTCCTGACCTCCATCAAGTGAGAATAGGAACCTTTGGATCAAATGAGTTCTTCAAAGCCCTTTAGAGGCTATCCCATAGGTGCTTGGGTTTTCTCCAGAATCCAAATCACATAAAGAATCTATACCTGACAGTCAGTAGGCCTCAAATTGGAGGAGCAAAGCAATATTAATAGCAGGCCTATTTGATCACTCCTGGTTCCCCGGACGAGTGTCCAGGACACCCTGACTTTAGGCAAATGAGGGGCAATGGAGGTTATTTTGGACACTATCTTGGGCTGTGCCCCTCATGGAAACCTCAAGCCAGAGGTAATGATGAGTGTCCATATGGAAGAAGATGAGGGCCATGTGGGAGTGTTTTGGTTTTAATTGTGGTCATGTGTGGCCGTTGGAATAGATGACTGGGTCCACCTTGGCTTTAACTCTGTTGTGATTCCCCTTAGAGACTGAGTTGTGGACCTCACCTCAGAGACGTATTGCCATGAATTGTGTTGGGATTTTAGGAGGATTCACATGAGAGTCAGCCTTGTAAAATGAGATCTAGGCCCAGGGTGGCTGTTCACCGAGCACTGGGAATCTCAGCCAGGTTACCACATGATTTTATTCTGAAAGACTTGGCAGCCATATATGAGAGTCAAAACACACATGGATGTCACAATGTAGATCCCAATGGGCCTGGATTCATGTGATCATTTGGCCACTGTTTGGGAAGCCTTGCCTGTGAGACTTCTGCAGAGATTTCATTGAAATGAGCTTCCTAACCATTTAATAGTTCCAGAATGAAATGAAACACACAGTGCCTCCAACTTCAACCTTGAAAAATGGGTAGATAAATACCAAGAAATTTTTAAACTTCCCATGACCAGGTGGCACTGGAGAATCTTTGGATATCCTGTGGCAGATCATGAGATTACAAGACAGTGCTTTGATTGACTGGTTTTCATAAAAATTGTTCAGAACAGAGATACCAGGAAGTTGGAGCCTGCTGAGAGGTGGGCCTACAGCAGTGCTGGGCAGGTGTGCAATAAAACAACTGTGGTGGGGCCATGTGGATCTTCCATTGGCTTCCAAATGACTTGTGACTGACATGGTGCAGCCAGCAGACCCTTGTATGTAAAGGCATCTTGTTATATGGACAGGATTCAGGGCAATGTTTAGAATCAGATTGCTATGGTCAAGGGGGCAAGTCATGTGGGATATAAGCCTGTTTGGTGCATTCTCCTGCAGACCCTGACCTACCAAAAGTGACAGAACTCACTCACGCACCGGGTAACAGTTGAAATCTTTGTATATCATGAAGCAAATACCAAAATCCCAGTGCAGCAGCAAGAAACACGACGAAAATGGAGGATGACCAAAGGGCCTCACAGTCCACATGTGGATACACTTATCCCCCAGTTGCCACAGTTTACCTACTAAAGAAAATTCAGCACTGCTGCCACATATTCAGTGGAAAATAAGAAACCATGTCCTCGAGGTAACATAGATGCAGACACAGCTTTGATTGTCTCACTACAATGGAAGCTAAATCTCCTGACAACAACATATATTTCAAGTGCCCAAACTCGGAGTGAGTTTCTCAAGAAGGATTTAGGGAACCAGAGCTCCATGTTTGTGGACTGTTTTCCCTGTCCCTTACTTTTGAAATCTCCTCTTCCGTCTTCAAGGTTGTGAACTCCTGAGCATATTCCATTCCATATATTTATTCACAGATTTTCTAACTCTTCTCCTCTAATTGTGCCTTAGTCTCGGTGATTATAATGTCAAGGCATCCCTTTCTCTGTATCCTATTCAGCACATGTATTTTTACATGCAATTATAGAATCTTACCTGATACCACACGTACATTCTTGTGAGGTGACTGACTTGGCAGATACAAATTGTAAGAGATCACTTCTCCTAAAAGCTGTTGGAACTGAAAATTCAATCTATGAGTGAGCTTCCTTGTTTAAGAACATTATACATAAATCCATATTCAATAAAATAAATACATTTGGATCTGTAGATGACATATATTTCATGGTGAATTTCAATTGGAATATATTATGCTATTTTTAATGTCTGTGTGTTTGTGTATGTATATATATATACACACTCTCCAGATTTTTCAAAATATGAAATATATGTCTTGTTATACACTCCCTAAACTCATTCATATTCAAGTATGTGTATTTATAATCAAATTTTCACAAGAGTATTCTCAAAATTATTCATTCACCTGAAATACATATTTGTTTCCTAGTACTGAAAACTATCTTCAGTGAAAGGTGCATACAAATCCTAATATTTCCACAGTAACTGAACCAGTTTAACATCAATACAAGTAGATTCCTATGGGACATGTTGTGCATTTTGACATTTATTTTATTCAACACTGGTACATTACTATTTCTTCAGTTTATGCTCATCATAGCAAATATATTTCATCCAAAAGTTTGCAAATTTATAGGCATTTTGTTCACTTTCAATCACTTTATTCTACAGAACACATGTATTCCTCCATGTTTTTGATGGGTCTTTTCATGAGACTTCTTTCCAAACACATTATTTTCGATTTCCATGAGCACTTTTGAAGCAAAACTCAAAGACACTTCGTGATAAACCATAACCCTAATATTACCATTAGATGTATTGCTGGTTGGAATGAATGATGGTATATCGATATAAGATTTCTTATATATTTTCAGATATGAATTCAATCTATTATTTAAAGTGGGACCAGTTATATTATTGATTCACAATGTGGTCTATTCATGCACTATCTCTATATTCATAGACACAGTGTATACCTCTTTGTACCACCAATACTAATTTATAGGACTTCAAAACATTGCTCCCAGAAATGCTGGAAGAAATACTAATGTCACGCGATCTACATATACATTTTATCACAGTAATATTCTGGACACAAAATGCAAAGGTTACACTTATGATTGTACCAAAGCCTAAAAGGAAAGTGAACAGGGATTACTAAAAACATCCATGTCCACATTGCCTAATGCTCTCAAATGTCAATCCTATTGGTGACTACATATTTGTTTCTTCCTAAGATTATATATTCAAACTCAACCCTGTTCAAAATGTCCAATCCTATCACTCACTTTGTACTTTCCCTGATTTTGTAATGTCTCTATTATTATCTGATTTCCTACATATTTTCCAAAGTTCATCATTGTGACTGAATCTTCATATGTGCTGACATTTACCTTCACCCTCTAACAGAAACCCTATTGCTAAAGAAGTTTTTTTTTTCCAAATCCTATACTCACTCTCCTTCCAAAACCTACCAACTATCTTCCTAATCTTACCTACTATCCCTTTTTGACTGGATCTTCTCTTCCACATTCAATCATCCAATGTACAAGGTCCTATGCCATTGTATATTTATTTATCTGAGGCATCTGTGCAGAAAGTAAGTCAACAATAAGTATACCAATGAAGGGCCCAATGCCCTTCAGGGTTTCAAATCTTAGATTTCTGTTTTCATACATATATTTCACCTACATATTCTTATAAATATCGTAGGTTCCCAATAACATTATTCATCCAGCAGAATAGTTCCTAACACAGATTGAACATGTTATTAACCCTAACCATACACTCTTCCCTCAATCTAACTTTATTGAAGAGCAGGGACAGAGTTGGTCTTACAAGACAGAAATTAAGGGATCTTTCTCCTGCTGAGAACCTCAAAGGTCATTAAAGATGATCCCTGGAGAAGATGTAGGAAGCTATTAAGGACCTCAGAGAGCAAAAGTCATCTTTCATTGCAAACAACCTGGTCAGGATGAAGGGTTGTGTCAGAATCAGCCTCTCTCTTCTTAATGTAAAGAAGATGCAGCAAACCAGGCCTGTGTGGAGAGCTGTTCCTGGGTGCCTAAGGTTTTATACCATTCTAACTTGTGAAAATGTCAGAGTAAGTAGGTGCAGCCTCCATCTCATGGGACCCTTGGAAGCAACTGTTAGGACAAAGTGGTTGCCAAGGTATGAACCTCATTCAGTTCCTGAAGGAAGTGACCTCACCTCACTTCCTTGGTGATGGAATTCTCTGAACTTGGGATCCAGAAAGCCAGGCATCCAGAGCCAGTCCCAGTCACAGTCCCAGTGGTCAAAATTTTTCGGATTTACCAAAGACAGAGTCAGTCTTTCTTGGTACCTACTTATGTGAGGATGGCCAAATGCCAGGAAGGTCTGAAGAGGGGCCTTTCCTGAGAAAGCAGATAGTGGCTCACCACTGGCTCCTTACAGATTCACAAAGTTGGCCACAGAGACTAGATCTGAGACAGGACAGCCCATTATGAGGGAATTTCTTATGGCCCACCATCAAACGACACTCCGTATTGTCACAGAGGTACTTGGGGGTCTGTGTGGGTGTGGGTCTGGGTATTGGTTTGTGGTTTTGTCTCATGTTCTGAGAATAGGTAAGAAAGTCGGTTTGTTTGGTTTGGTGTGAACTGATTCTAGTAAGTCGTTTGACAAGGCTAGTCTTTCTATATCTGTGTATCCCACTGTGTCCATGGTTGTAGACAATAGAAAAGAGAATGCATAAATACATGTGTCCTTTCTAGTAGAAATCTTCCCAGCATTCATTCTGCCCAATTTATGAATGGTCTGCGGCTTGCCTAATGGATGGGCAACACCTAATATCTTCTTAAGTTCCTGTTCTCTACCTGAATTATGGGCAACCTCCAGAATACCCTCATGGTATTGTGTCCAAGATATGAAACACCTCCACGCTCTGTGATACGGCCATGTACTAGAGAGCTGAAGGAAATGATGAACATCTCAGAAAACTCAGATATCAGTGTGACCAGGAAAGTCTCAATGGAAAAACCCCGTTTTGGGCCTTTTGCTTACATATCCTTCTGTTGCCCTGAATGTCAGGAAGGTCTTTGACTCAGGCTATGCCTTTTTGAAGCCTGAAGAAAACAGTTTTCAAATGGAAATGTATAAACATTACCTGTGGCTCTTTCTTAATTGCTTTGGAAAGGGATGTGTCTGAATCAGCCTCTTGGCCCTGTGTGAGGCTGTGGCTTAGATTCTCAGCACCTGATGGATCTAAAGAAAAATCCCATGTGTGCATGCAAATCAAAAAGCCAAAAGAGCAGTCATTTTGGATGAAGTTTCTCGCCTTCCTCTGTAAGGTTTCTGACTTCCATCATTAAGAATATGGATCCTTTGGGTCAAATGAGTTCTTCAAAGCCCTGCAGACACTAGACCATAGGTTCTTGGGTTTTCTCATGACTCCAATTAACATAAAGAATCTAAACACCACAGTCAGTAGGCCTCAAAATTGAGAATAAGAGCAATATTAACGGCAGGCCTCTTTGAACACTCCTGGTTCACAGGAAGGATGTCCCGGCCACACTGACTTTAGGCAAATGGATGCAAGGGAGCTTATGTTGGACACTGTCTTAGGCTGTGCCCCTCATGGAAACCTCCAGCCAGAGGTTATGATGAGTGTCTATATGGAAGAAAATGAGGGCCATGTGGGAGTGTCTTGATTTTAATTGCGGTCATTTGTGTGGCGCTTGGAATAGATGACTGGGTCCACCTGGGCTTGAACACTGGTGTGATTCTCCTTAGAGACTGAGTTCTGGAACTTACCTCAAAGAAGTATTGCCTTGTATTGTGTTGGGATTTTAGGAGGCCATGCATGAGAGTCGCCCTTGGAAACTGGGATCTATGCCCAGGTTGGCTTTCCACAGAGCACTGGGAATCTTGGGAAGGATATCACATGATTTTATTCTTAAAGACTTGGCAGCCATAGTTGCAAGTCAAAACACATATGGACCTCAAATTGTAGACCTCAATAGGTCTGGCTTCATGGGACCTTTTGGCCTGTCTTTGGGAAGCCTTGCGTGTGATAGTTCTCCAGAGCTTTCATTGAAATGAGCTTCCTCTCCATTTAATCATTCCTGAATGAATTGAAACCCACAGTGCCTCCAACTTCACCCTTGAAAAATGGCTAGATAAATACCTTTAAATTTTTGACATTCCCATGACCAGGTGGACCTGGAGAACCTATGGATGTCCTATTGATGACCATCAGTGTACCAGACAGTGCCTTGATTAACTGGGTTTCATGAAAATGGTGTAGAACGGAGATGCCAGTAATTTGGAGCCTGCTGAGTAGTCGGCCTAGAGCAGTGGTGTGCTGGTGTGTGTTAAAACATCTGTGGTCGGGTCATCTGCATCTGCCCTTCGCTTCCAAATGGTTTGTGACTGACATGGTACAAGCCCCAGATCCTTGTATGTAAAGGCATCTTGTTATATGGAGAGGATTCAGGGCAATGTTTACAATCAGATTGCTATGGTCAAGAGGGCAAGCTATGTGGGATAGTAGCCTTGTTGGTGCATTCTCCTGCAGACCCTTACCCACCACACGTGACAGAACTCCCTCCATCACTGTGTCCCAGTTGAACTTCTTGTATTTTGTGAAGCAAATATCAAACTCCCAGTGCAGCTGCAAGAAACACCACAAAAATTGGAGGATGACCAATGGCTTCACATTCCACCCTGGGAGACACTTAGCCACCAGTGGCCACAGTTTCCCTACAAAGAGAGAATTCAGCACTGCTGCCTCATGTTCATTGGAAAATAAGAAACAATGTCCTCTAGGTCACATAGATGCTGACCCAGCTTTGATCGTCTCACTATAAAGGAAGCTAAAGCTCCTAAAAACAACCTCAGATGAAGTTTCTCAAGAAATATTTAGGCTGGCAGAGCTCCATATTTGTGGTGTTTTTACCCTGTCCCTGACTTTTGGAAACTCCTATACCACCTCCAAGGTTGTGAACTCCTGAGCATTTTCCATTCCAGATGTGTATTCACAGATTTTCTAACTCTTCTCCTCTAATTGTGTCTTACATGGGATGAAGGTAATGTCAAGGCATTGTTCTGAATACACATTGGATTCTTTTTCCAATTTTCCATTTGAAATACTGAATCCCTGACTGTCAGGCGTAGAAGGAATTCACCTTCAAAGAATAGCCTGACACTTACAAGAAACAGCCCCCATGGAGACATCCTGTCTGGGAGACATCCTGTAGCCAACTGTGTCTCTGAGACATCCTGTTGCCATCTGTATTCCTGAAACATCCTGAGTTTATCTCACCTTGTGAAGACATCCAGGAACTTTGGATAAGAGAGCTTTCCCATCTCCAGCATATAAATGCCCCTGTGTGAAAAATAAAAGTTTGCAGCTTGATCAGAACTCCTGTCTTGCTGTCATCTCTCGTGTCTCTTGTCCCTTCATTCCTCCGCATCTAGGTTCGCTGCCCCTGTTGATGTGTCTTTCCAGCCGTGACTACTGGCACCCACTGACTGGGGCTTGAGCCTTTGACTGATTGGGAACCCCGTCCTCCTGGAAGACTTCATCAAGTGGAGCTCGCGATTGCCTCAGCAGACCCCACAAAGAGACAGATCCAGGAGGAGAGTGGGGATGACGCACGGTGAGTGACCCACCATGGGACAAGCAGTTTCGTCACATGATTTGTTTTTGTCAGGCCTCAAGGAGTCCTTCAAGACATGAGGGGTGTGTGTTAAGAAAAAGGACTTAAAATTTTTCTTCTAATACATAGGAGAATTGTGTCCATGGTTTCACATTGAAGTGACCATTGATGGCAAAAGATGGCTTAGAGTAAGAGACTGTTTAAAAGATTATTATGAAACCTTTGGCCCAGAAAAAGTGCCAGTTCCCACCTTTTCTTACTGGAACTTAATTAATGAAATTCTTAAAAGTTCACCCTTTGACAATGGTACCTTACAACTTGTCAGGATTGGAGAAGAGACTATTCAAAACACCTCTCGTCTCCCCACGGCATGCCCATCAGTTAGTATAGACATTGACCCTTCTCAGTCTCCCCAGGACCCTGGGAACCTTCCTAGTCCCCCTCAAAATACCACCCTAATGAATAAGGCTCCAATGGTTACCAAACACCTTTATCGAGTTTTAAATCCCAGAGACACATTGACCCCTGGGACGGAGGCTACCTTGGAGAAGGAAGCAGCAAGCTACCATTCAGAAGATGCGCCACCTCTCAGGACCCTGCCACAGCCTATAGGACTTACACATCTACCTACCTCCTATATCCCTCCTGCCTTTTGTGCTCCAGCCTTTCAGGAGCAAAATGCAACCCAGATATTTTTCCCCACTTCCCTTGCCTAGCCTGGCTCCCTTGTGAGAGTCTCTCCAACATAGACGGGAACAGATCAAACTTTTAAAAGAATTAAGATCCCTAGACTCTGAGCTCTGTTCATTAGCCTTAGGCACGGAGTCAATGCAAGCTGGCCCACGGCGGTCTAATACAAAGGCTAAGCCACTCCATCAGCCTGTTCTCGCCTTCCCAGTCACCCGCAGTCAGATAGATAAGCCTGCCCAGGCTGAGGTCAAAGACTTAGAGGAGGATCAAGAGAAGGAAGTGGGGGAAATGGATCAAGGAGATCAGGACTCAGAGGATGAGGAGTTCACCCCTAGGCAGGAAGGAACCCAGAGTGTCTACAAAAAAATTAAGCCTGCGTTTTCTTGAAAAACATAAAAAGACTTGTGCTCACAATGGCCCCACTGTGCCCTACAAGTTGACTTTATTAGAAAGCCACAGCGCACAATGGCTTACTCCCAATGATTGGAAATTTTTAGACCGAGCTACCCTCAGTGCCGGAGATTTCCTGTTATGGAATGCAGATTTCGAGGAGCACTGTCAGGAAACTGCTCAAAAAAAATTAACTAAGGCCTCCTCTAAATCCTGAACTTATGTTAAGCTAGTGGGCTATGCGCCATTTGACACTAAAACTAAATAGGCACGTTTCCCTGCTGGAATTTTGGCGCAGATTCAGATGGCTTGCTTACATGCTTGGAGATGCCTCCCTCAAACTGGCTCGGCTACCACTTCTTTGGCAAAAATTTGACAAGGACCCAACGACCCTTATAGAAACCTTGTTCCCCGGCTTAACCTAGCTGCAGAATGCTTGCTTGGACCAAGCGAAAGCAAAAGAACTTTTGTAAAACATCTTGCCTTTGAAAACGCCAACCCGGCATGTCAGGATGTTCTTCGACCACATAAGGAAAAAGGGAAACTTTTGGACTTTATTAGACTCTGTGCAGGGGTGGGTGCAGCCCATGCCATGGGTCTCGCCCTACATGCCCCCTTTATCAAGGCCTTTCACAATCCTGGCTCATGTACTTGCTTTACTTGTAAACAACCTGACCATTTTGCACGCAAGTGTCTGAAAGACAAACAAAGCCTAGGAATATCGTCTCCTCAAACTGGGGCTAAACCGCCCCCAGCTACCCTTTGTTCTAGATGTGGTAAATGTCATCACTGGGCCAGTAAGTGTAGATCTAAGACAAATGGCCTCAGACAGCCTATTTCTTCCTGCTTCTCAGGAAACCCCCTGCGGGGCCAGCTCCTGGCCACGACCTCCCCCAGGACAAAACCAGGGGCAATAAGGTTTATTCCCTTCCAAACTCCAAACCTACCACAAAATTCTTCCCCACAATTGCCTCCCTCCAACTAGCCACCCCAGGCAGCGCAGGATTGGACCTCTGTGCCACCACCGATACAATATTAGACTCAATGCAAGGGCACCAGATAATACCCACTAGAATTATGGGTCCCCCTTCATCTCATACGAGTGCCCTTATTCTTGGAAGAGCCTCTGCTACCTTAAATGGTGTTCAGGTCTTCCCTTTCATTAATGATAATGATTTCACTGGAGAAATAAAAATACTAGCAACAGCTATTAATGGAGTTGCGGCCATCCCAGCAGGAACAAGACTTGCACAATTAATATTCCTTCCCTTGGATTCAGGAGGCACTTCCACCGCCCAAACATACATTAGGGGACAGCCTCCCTCGGCTCCTCTGATGTATATTGGGTTCAGCCCATTTCTCACAATAGACCCACCCTTACCTTACTTATTGAAAAAAAGGAATTCCAAGGAATTCTAGATACTGGAGCTGATGCCACAATTATTTCTCACAAATACTGGCCATCAGGTTGGCCCATCACCCCATCCTTGAATGACCTAAAAGGGTTAAGAGTCAAAAAATCCCCATGTCAGTTCTAGGGCTCTTAGCTTTACTGATAAAGAGGGTAATAAGGTGACTGTCACTCCTTTCATTGTTCCTGACCTCCCTGTTAACCTATGGGGCCGAGATATTTTGAGTCAAATGGAAGTCATTCTTGCCAGTCCCAATTCCATGGTGACTCATCAAATGCTTCGTATAAATTTTGTCCCTAGTACAGGCCTTGTGAGACTGAGACAAGGACTGGTGGGGACTATAAAACCCATAAAAAAACAAATACATATGGACTTGGGTATTCTGATTTTTAGTGTCGGTTCCTGACCCTCCTGTACCCCATGCAGATAAAATTATTTGGGAGACTCAGACTCTTGTGTGGGTGGATCAGTGGCCCCTTACCCCCCCAAAAAATTGGAGGCTGCCTCCATGTTATTGCAGGAACAGCTGGCAGCCGGCCATGTAGAGCCCTCAACCTCACCATGGATTACTCCTATTTTTGTTATCAAGAAAAAATCAGACAAGCGGCATCTTTTACAATATTTGTGTGCCAGTAATAAAGTTATGTGCCTGATGGGAGCACTACTGCCTCGAATTCCCACACCAATGGCTATTCCCAAAACTATTGTAAAATGGTTATTGACTTAAAAGTTTGCTTTTTTACCATTCCTTTACATCCTGAGGATAGACCCTATTTTGCCTTTAGTCTCCCTTGCATTAATTTCCACGGCCCTATGCAGAGATTTCAATGGAAGTTTCTTCCCCAAGGTATGGCCAACAGCCCTAGTCTTTGCTAAATATAAGTTGTTCAAGCAGTAGACCCTGTGAGAGAGTGATGACCACAATTTTATGTTTTACATAATATGGATGAATTTTTAATTGCTGCACCTAATTACCATGACCTTAATAATTGTTACTTGGACCTTTAGAAAACCCTCACTACCTTGAGACTACGGATAGCTCCTGATAAGGTTTAAACACAGGACCCTTATACCTATTTGGGCCTTAAACTTCAAGATAATCAGATCCAAATTCATAAAATACAACTGCGTGTGAACCATCTTCACACCCTTAATGATTCTCAAAAATTACTGGGAGATATTCAATGGCTAAGAACATATTTAAAATTATCCACTTGTGTACTTTTGCCCCTTAATGATATTTTGAGAGGTGATTCCTACCCTTCCTCCTCTCAAAAGCTTACTCCCGAGGCATGACAGGCATTAAACCAAGTCACAGAGGCCATTGCCAAACAGTTTGTTACACAAATTTCTTATAACCTTCCTCTGGTTCTGGTTCTTTTACACACTCCTCATATACCCTCAGGAAAATTTTGGCAGTGATATCCATATTTTAAAAATAAAGGCTTCCCCTTGCTTTGGGTCCATTTATCCACCACATCCTCCAAGTTTATTACCGTTTATCTTGCTCAGGTAGCTTCTATTATTATTAAAGGTCGTTTGCTTTCTCGACAACATTTTGGCAAAGACCCTGATAATATTTTAATTCCATATACTAATGACCAAACCCAATTTTTACTACAGAGAGGGGATGAATGGGGTATTGCCCAATCAGGCCATTTGGGAACAATTGATAACCACGTCCCCAATGACACCCTTTTACGTTTTGTCCAGATACATCCATTTATTTTTCCCAAAATTACTCAAAAGGCTCCCAGTTCCAAGCCCTTACTGTCTTTACAGACGGTTCCAGTAATGGCTGTGTGGTCTTTGTTGTCAATAACCAGCCTACCACCTTTGATACTCTCTATCATTCAGCACAGTTTGTGAAATTGTTTGCCATAAAACAAGTTTTTATAACATTTTGTGATAATCCTGTTAATATTCGTACAGACAGTGCCTACATTGCTCATTCTGTGCCCCTGCTGGAGATTTCACCCGCCATTAAACCTTCTTCCAATGCGGCCTTTCTGTTTCAACAGCTTCAGCAGCTAATTCAGGCCAGACAACACCCATTTTTCTTAGGACACATCAGGGCACACTCTGATCTTTCCGGCCCTCTAACACAGGTAATGCTCAAGCTGATGCAGCAGCTCCTACCATCTTTCCAATTTTTGGTGGCTCCATTCAATAGGCCACGGAGCTAAACAATCTTCACCAACTAAATTCCCAGAGCCTTCGATTACTTTGTAAAATTACCAGGCAACAGAAACGAGAAATAGTAAAAGAATGCCCTGCTTGCGCTCTCTCCCTCCCCATTCAACACTTGGGAGTTAACCCCCGAGGATTACTGCCAAATCAGGTTTGGCAAATGGATGTTACTCATTTTCCTGAATTTGGAAAAACCAAATATATACACGTTTCTATCGATACCTTCAGCAGCTTTATTTTTGCATCACCACATTCTGGAGAGGCTACCAAAAATGTCCTTTCTCATCTTGTTTCAGCCTTTTCCATAATGGGTAAACCAATACATATTAAAACAGATAATTGTCCTCCATATACCAGTGCCAAGTTTAAACAGTTTTGTGCTACCTTGCAATTTTGTCATCCTACTGGAATTCAATACAAACCTCAGGGCCAAGGCATTGTGGAATGTTCCACCTTACCTTAAAGACTTGGCTATTTCGCCTTAAGGCTTCCGCCCTTGTATTTACCACTCACAGGCATTGCCTTAACCATGCATTATTTGCCCTTTCTTTTCTTACCCTAGACAGTGAAGGCCTTTCGGCTGCAGACACACACTGGCATCCAAGTCCAAGATCCAAGGGAGGATCTTGGACTCAGGATCCAAGGGAGGATCTTGGACTCAGCCTGAGTCCAAGATCCAAGGGAGGATCTTGGACTCAGGCTCCCACTAGTTGGAACCAGACTGCTGACTGCATGACTAAGGTGGCTTACCTCCGTGCCGAGGTTGACCATAAATTCAGAAGAGTTCATCAGCCTAAATGGGTATGTGTTAACAAGCCAAAGATTATTCCCCCTAGTACAAGTAAAGCTCTCAAAAATTGTTCTGCAACCCGTACGCATACCCAGGCGATGCATGTCTCTTGTTTTGTGTCGGCCTCAATTTGTGTTAACAAGCAGGGAGAATGATTTTTTGAAGCCTCCCTAACTAAACTCATGAAGCAGGGTGGACCACTATTCATTATACCCCCGTTCTCTTTGACCAGGGAGGAGAAGGCAAATACACCAAGCTACAGTCAGCTGGGTGCCAAAGCACTGTCGGAAAAACTTCCTACTGGCCCATTAAGGACCCTACAGGGGTCTCTGATGGTAGAGGACCCACTGATGCAGTCAAGCATCCTCAGATAATCAAACTTTTGAAACCCCAAATCCCTGAGCTCACATATCATCCCTTAATGTAGCCGAAATCCCAGTTCCCAGGTTTAGATACCAATACATTAGATATTTTGCAAACTACCTTCTCCTTCCTTAATAATTCCAACCCCACCCTTGCTGGTAATTGCTGGCTCTGCATGACAACAGGGGCAAGCATGCCTATGGCAGTTCCTATTAATTCTACTATGGACAATGATAATACATGCCAACCCGGATTTCCCTTTAAAGTACAGCCTATAGGCACTTTTACATTATGTCTTTTAGGCGTGATGCAGAATAATACCTATGATATGGATTTTGGAATTGCTTCCTTTGGAAATTGCTCAACAGTACAAAATTATTCCTCACCCATCCCATCTCTTTGTCCCCCCAATGGCACAGTTGTTATGTGTGGAGGAAATGTGGCCTTCCCCAGGCTTCCAGCGAATTGGAACAGTGGCTGTGTTCTTGCCTTATTACTCCCTGATATAACTATTGCCCTAGGAGACGAACCTCTAGCCTAGACACCTTAGTCAAAAGACAGAGGTGGGCGATACAGGCCTTATCACTTATTGCCAGCCTTGGAATAACAGCTGCTGTGGGCACAGGTACACTGGCTTAGGCACGGGAATACACCCTTACCATCGCCTGTCTCAACAACTTAAAATGATGTACAAACTCTATCAGAAACCATTAAAGATTTGTAGGACCAAATAGACTTCCTGGCAAAAGTGTTCCTTCAAAACAGACGAGGCTTAGATTTGCTGACTGCTAACCAGGGAGATATTTGATTGGCCTTAGGGGAACGATGCTGCTTTTATGCCAATAAATCAGTCATAGTATGCACTAAATTTAAGCAGCTTCAAGAAGATCTAGAAAAGAGATGAAGGGAACTATTTGAAAATCCCCTCTGGACAAAGCTTAATGGATTTCTACCCTACCTTCTTCCCCTATTAGGCCCTTTGTTGGGTTTACATTTAATGGTGACCATAGGACCCTGCATTATAAACAGTGTGGTACAATTAATTAAAGAACACATTAATATTATGGCCTCAAAGCCCCTACAAATCCACTATCATCATCTGGAGATGGAAGACCACGCTGTCAACTTTTAAAAGGATGTTCTACCCTTCTCACAGACTTATTTCTTAAGTTTACATCCCCACAAATCTCTCTTTCTTACATAAAACTATAAGTAACAGCTCTGACAAACCATCTTCTGCCCTTGCCATAAGGGTTCGTCTACATGGGCCCTTCGGCTTGGGGGAAGACGCACCCATGGAGTGAGGACGTTAGGCCATAATATCGGAGGGTGCAGGAAGGATTGCAAAAGGATGGATCCACGGATCCCCAAACACAAGACCTGTGAGTGACATGCTCTGGTGCATGGCAGTTGGCATGCTTCCGCTTCAAGGCCATCTCCTCCAAAAACATGCCAAGGCCACCACGAAATCTGCTAGTAAAGATGCTCGCTGGGATCAGGAGATATTCTAAGGCCTCCTAGAGAAACAGAGCCTCTAACCCCCCCCCTAAAAACATGGCCGGTAAGGTAGGTCAAATATTTTATATAAGAAAGGGGGAGATGTCAGGGGCTGAAAGGAAGTTCTCCTTCAAAGAATAGCCTGACACTTACAAGAAACAGCCCCCTGGGAGACATCCTGCCTGGGAGATATTTCACAACCATCTATCTCCCTGAGACATCCTGTCGCCATCTGTCTTCCTGAAATATCCTGAGGTTATCTAACCCTGTGAAGACATCCAGCAACTGCCGATAAGAGAGCTTTCCCATCAGCAGCATATAAACACCCTGTGAGAACAATAAAAGTTTGCAGCTTGATCAGAACTCCTGTCTGGGTGTCATCTGTCCTGTCTCTTGTCCCTTCATTCCTTCCCAACTATGTTCGATGCCCACATTGATGTGTCCTGCCGGTCGGGACACCTGGCACTAACCCATACCCTACTAGACTATGACTACTAATCCTAATATGATGGAGAAAAATAACCCAAATAGAATAGAAATACAAGCAGTTCAGAGGAGGCATGGTGTATAGTTGGAGTTGCCTTTTGCATGATCTAGGGTAGGTGTTATAAATCTAGCTAATTTTTAAATGAAATAGTTCTCCATGTGTTTTTAAAGTTAAAAAATATGTGAATACCTGTCTCCCTTTCTCTGTAGCCTACTTGCCACATGTATTTTATATGCACATATAGAATCCTACGTGGTATCACACGTATATTCTTGTGAGGTGGCTGACTTAGCAGATTCAAATTGTGAGAAGAGATCACTTCTCCTAAACGCTGTTGGAACTGAAAATTCAACCTATGGGGGAGCCTCCTAGTAAAAAAAAACATTATACATAAATCCATGCTAAGTAAAATTAATATTTTTGCATCAGTGGATGATATATATTTCATGAAGAATTTCGATTGGCATATATATTGCTACTTTTCATTGTCTGTGTTTGTGTTTTGTGTGTGTGTGTATATATATATATATATATATATATATATATATATATATATATATATACTCTCCAAATTTTTCAAAATATAAAATATATGTGTCCTATATACACTACCTAAATTCATTCATGTTCATGTATGTGGATTCATAATCAACTTTTCACAAGATTATTCTCAGAAATATACATCCACCTGAAATACATATTTGTTTCCTAGTACTGAAAAGTAACTTCAGTAAATGGTGCATACAATCCTAATATTTCTACAGTAACTGACCCAGTTTAACATCAATGCAAGTAGATTCCTATGGGACATGATGTGTATTTTGAAGTTCATTTTATTTAACACTGGTACATTACTATTTCTTCAGTTTATGCGCACCATAGGATATATATTTCATCCACAGGTTCACAAATTAATAGGCATTTGTTTCACTTTCAATCATTTCCTGCTTCAGAACACATGTATTCCTCCAGGTTTCTTGACTGTTCTTCTCATGAGACTTCTTTCCAAACACATTGTTTTCGATTTCCATAAAAATTTGAAGCAAAACTCCCACACTCTTCATGATAAACCATAACCCTAATATTACCATTAGATGTATAACTTTTTGGAATGAATGATTGTATATCAATATAAGATTTTCTGTATATTTTCAGATAACAATTCAATCCATTATTTAAAGTTGGTACCAGTTATATAATTTATGTTGAGTGTCTATATGGAAGAAGCTGAAGGCCATTTGAGAGTGTTTTGGTTTTAATTGTGGTCACTTGTTTGTGATTGGAAGAGATGACTGGGTCCACCTGGGCTTGAACACTGGTGTGATTCCCCATAAGACTGAGTTCTGGAACTGAACTAAGAGAAGTATTGCCATGAAGTCGTGTTGGGATTTTAGGAGGCCACGCATGAGAATCGCCCTTGGAAACTGAGTTCTAGGCCCAGGATGGCTTTCCACATCGCCATGGAAATCTCATCCAGGATATTACATGATTTTATTTTTAAAGAGTTGACAGCCATAATTAAGAGACAAAACACACATGGATCTCACATTGTAGACCTCAATGGGCCTGGCTTCATGTGACCTTTTGCCCCCTTTTTGGGAAGCCTTGCCTGTGAGAGTTCTCCAGAGGTTTCATTCAAATGAGCTTCCTCAAAATTTTATGGTTCCTGGATGAATGGGAAACACACAGTGGCTCCAAATTCATCCTTGAAAAATGGCGAGAAAAATACCATGAAATTTTGGACATGCCCTTGACCAGATGGCACTGGAAAACATTTCCATGTCCTATTGCTGATCAGGAGTATACCAGACAGTGCCTTGATTGACTGGGTTTCATGAAAATGCTGTAGAACAGAGATGCCAGTAAGTTGGAGCCTTCTGAGTAGTGAGCCTAGAGTAGTGGTTAGCAAGTGTGTGATAATACATCTGTGCTGTGGCCATGTAGATCTGCCATTGGCTTCCAAATGTCCTGTGACTGACATGGTGCAGCCAGCAGACAATTATATGAAAAGGCATCTTGGTATATGGAAACGTTTCTGGGCAATGTTCAGAATCAGGTTGCTATGGAAAAGAGTGCAAGCTATGTGGGGTAGAAGCCTAGTTGGTGCGTTCTCCAGCAGACACTGACCAACCACATGTGACAGAATGCCGTGCAGCACTGCGACCAATTTGGACTCCTTGTATTTTGTGAAGCAAATACCAAACTCCCATTGTAGCAGCAAGAAAGACCATTAAAAGTGGAGTATGACCAAAGGGCTTCACAGTCCACACGGGGAGACGCTTAGCCCCAATGGCCATTGTTTACCTACAAAAAGAGAATTCATCACTGCTGCACCATTTTCATTGGAAAATAAGAACACATGTCCTTCAGGTCACATAGATGCATATCTAGCTTTGATGGTCTCAAAACAAAGGAAGCTAAAGCTCCTGACAACAACATATATTTCAAGTGCCCAGCCTCAGAGGCAGTTTCTCAAAATGTCTTTAGGCCAGGAAACCTCTATATTCATAGACACAGGGTTCAACTCTTTGTACCCCCAATACTAATTTATACGTCTTCAAAATATTGCTCCCAGAAATTGTACAAGAAATACTCATGTCACCTGATCTACATATACATTGTATCACAGTAATATTCTGAAAACAAAATGCAAAGGTCACACTTATGATTGTACCAAAACCTAAATGGAAAGTGAACCTGCATTACTAAAATCATCCATGTCCACTTGCCTAATGCTCTCAAATGTCAATCCTATTGACGACTACATATTTCTTTTTTCCTTAGATTATATAATTAAAGTCAAACATGTTGAATGTGTAATCCTATCACTAACTTTATGCTTTGCCTGATTTCATAATGTCTCTATTGATATCTGCTTTCCTACATGTTTTCTCCAGTTCATCATTGTGACTGACTCTTCACATGTGCTGACATTTACATTCACTCCCTATATGAAACCCTATTGCTAAAGGACTTTTTTTTCCAAATCCTATATTCACTCTTCTTCCTAAACCTACCAACTATATTCCTAATCTTACTGACTATCCCGTTTTGAATGGATGTTCTTTTCTACATTCAGTCATCCAAGTAAATGTCAGGTGAGCGTCGGAGGAAGAGACCACCCAGAATCTACCTCATGCAACAGCAAAGGGTTTATTGGGGTCCAGCGTGCTGGTGCTCATAGCTCACTTGAATAGAGCAGAGAGCCCTGAGAACAGCTTAAGCAGAGCTTATATACTTTCCTTGGAGAGGGCAGGGAGGGATTTTTATTAATGGATCAAGGCGAGTGGGCAGTTTGCGTGTAACCGGGTGAGGGAGTGCATTCTGTAGTTTGGCAGTTGGGGACAGCACATTCTGGGAACAAGATTAGCAAACATTTCTCAAGATTTCAACAGTGTTTTGTTAAGCGTACAGAAAAACAGAAAGTGACAAGTGCCTATTTTATTAACCTTTCATTCCCCACTTTTTCTTCTGGCTACTTTTAGTCATAAAAGTGATCATTGGGGGGTGTCACATTTTATGTCTGCTAGTGGGGTATTAACATAAGTTTAACTTGTCCAATTTGAGATTGGAGAAAAGAAATTACATGGTTGAACAAACAGAGTTTATAGTTAGCAATAATATGAGGATTATTATTGGACCAGCCAGGGTTGATAAATACGTAGTTAAACAGGGGGACTGTGTGAACCAAGACTCAAACCACCCTTTTTTGGCCTCTCTCTCTCTCATTGACACTCTTCAAGTTGTCCTTTTAATTTACTCATAGATTTTTTTACAACTCCATAATGGTCAGCATAAACACAACATTCTTCCATCAATGCAGAACAAAGGCCCCCTTCTCTCATGAAGAGGAGGTTCAACCCTTGACTGTTCTGTAAAACAACTTCAGAGAGAGAGGTTAAAGATTTCTGCAAAGCTGTGATGGAGGTTTCTAATATCTTTAAGTTTTGGTCTATTGCTGCTTCTAATTGTGTCATTTGTTGTGTCCCATGGACCAAGGCAATGGTTCCTGTGCCCACCTCTGCTGCAACTCCTATTTCTAATAGGATGGCTAAAGTGAGGGATATATGTGCCCAGTGGAACCAGGTTTTATTTCCCCCTATTTGAATTTCAAATGAACATGCATCAGGATAAAGCTCTCTGGGAAACATCTGCACCATTACACAATTAATCATATCTGTTGACAACTTCATGAAAACATAAAAAATGTTTAAGTATATAGAATTATACTGCTGTAGGGACAGACAAGGCAAGGCGCCTAAGATAGTACCGAAGACAGGGAAACAGTCCTATTCGTTTGCAACCAGATTCAGAGGGCATTACTTCTGTTATAATCAATAAATCCCCTGAAACCCAAGTTTAGGTAGTTTCAGAATTTTGTACCCAACATGTAAAGGAAGGGGCGCAGAAGTTCACAGTCTGCAGAAGTTCACAAAAAGCAGTTTATTTTTCTGTTTTTTTCCTCTGTTCTTGGCAAGTTAACTTTTCAAGGACACCTGGGTTAGGGAGAGCTCTTTCTTCCCTTTAATTTTCACCCTGCCAGCTGTTACCATGGAGCCCAGTTTGTAACTTCTGTATCTTAGAAATGTAGCCATCTCTGTGAATCCCTAGCTCATGGCCAGAGGCCTTGTACACATATTTTGTGAAAAACTAGTAAGGGGGTGTCTACCTTAGGAGTGCAGATTTTTTAGCCAGTGGCCAAGTAGAACAGGGCAACACGTAAAGAGGAATTTTATCTACTCTGAAGTCTTTTATAGGGACTCTTTTGCTGAAAGTCCTAAAGTCAGCCATGATGAAGACTTCTGAAGAAGGTCAGATAAGACTTTTCAGTGGGCCTGGTACAGAGGGGGCAGATGGGGTAGGTGGGGCTGAGAGCAGTTCTGAAGATCTGAGAATGAGGAAGGAAAGATGTAAAGGAATAATGGGAAAGGGGTTTGGGATTTTCCTAGCAACAAAAACTTGATCAGTAGAACAGGTAGAGCAGAGGAGAAGACTGGAGTTAGTATCACTAAAAGCCTGTAAGGGACTTTAAATTCTGAGTAACCTTTTTTCAGTGATGACAAAGAAACTTTTAAGTCCATTTTCACTACATCTTGGATAGGGGTCTGAGGGCTCTCCTCAGCTGGTTTGAGATTTGGGTTACCTGGTAAGAGGACCTGGTGGGATCCGGTGCGGACACTGATAGGAGAAGAGAGGAGGGAGTTGGTGGAGGGGTACTTCATTACCTGCTACCTCAGCAATTGGGCAATGGTCTGAGAACTGGCAGAGGTTTGGATTTTTGATCTAGTAATTGGAGGGGAGAAATCATGTTGCTGAGGTGATAGTGACAGCAGAGAGACTGGAGCAGATGGCTAAGGGTGAGGATCCATTTGAGAAACATAGGTCAGGATGTGAGCGAAGGAGGGAAAAGGACTCCACATAGGGGAATCTCCTTTCACCCTTTTGAGCATTTGCAGAAGTTAAAAATGTCACGCAGAATTTGAGGACCTAGAGACCCCACTGTGGGCCATCGGTTTTGGTTATCTAATTGGTAATATGGCCAATGCTGTGTACAGAATTTTTTTATTGGTTATTCAAAACATTACAAAGATTGCAGAATCACATTGGTTACACATCCACATTTTTACATAATTCCATAATAGTAACTGTTGTATTCTGCTACCTTTCCTATTCTCTACTACCCCCCCTCCCCTCCCCTTCCATCTTCTCTCTCTACCCCATCTACTGTAATTCATTTCTCTCCTTATTTTTTTCCCATTCCCCTCACAACCTCTTATATGTAATTTTGTATAACAATGAGGGTCTCCTTCCATTTCCATCCAATTTCTCTTTTCTTTCCCTTTTCTCTACAGAATTTGATGAGAAGCTTGAGATCCATCAGGCAGTCCCTGTTTGCTCACATCCCCATGACTTAGAGAAGAAGTCGGCTTTGCCCCCACACAGCCGTGATTTCATGTGGCTTTGATAGTCCACCAGGCAATCATAGTAATCTAGGCTAGCCAACCTGCATCTGGCTCACTTGTCCCTACATCCATTAGGTTTGTTTCCATTGTCTATGGTTTGGAAGGGATTTAATGGAATTTTAGTGGCATCCTCTTCATCAGGGATATCCCAATAGGAAAGACGTATAGCCAGCTAATAAATGTCTGGGTAGAGAGATGGTCACTAGTTACCTAATTGGGCTGTATACGAGATAGACCATAATTCTTTTCCAGTAGGATTTGTGATCAGCCATCGCTGCTGAACGGGCTGATGAGGGTTAGGACTACTGGTGGTCAAGGGGAGAGTCTATAGCTTTATCCACATGGCGAATACACAATTTGAAAGGGTTACCAGTCTTTTCCAGTTTCCAGCCAGAGTCTCAACAGTCCGCAGGCTTGAGATGAGAGGTATGGATACAGGAAATGATTCTGTCTACCTTTACCGCTGTAGGTGTTATAAGTAGCACCTGGTATGGTCCTTTCAAGCGGGGTTCCAGGGATGACACCTGATGTCGTCTTACATAGAAGAAGTATCTTAATTGATGTTGATTTGGAGTCCTCTCGTCCCCAGGTTGTTAGGCAGTGGCCATCTGTTTTCACTGGTATCCTGAGTTCTTTCAAGACCTTTAAGTCTGTAAAGCAAATGGGTGTGAAAGAAATCGTTAGGTCTTAGAGTTGGGGTTAGGTCCCTTACTGGAGGAGGGGCACCATAGAAAATTTCATAGGGGGTGAGGTTACACAAAGAAACAGAGGGAGTATTTCTTGCATGAAACAGTTCATAAGGCAGGAGCATAGTCCAATATTTTATGCCGGTCTCTAAGCTTAATTTCGTTATGGTCTCTTTAATGTTTCTATTCATTCATTCTGCCTGTCCTGAACTCGGGGGTCTATTAGCACAATGTAACTTTCAATAAATCCCCAAGGTCCTGGCTAACCCCTGACTTATGTGGGTTATGAATGCCGGTCCATTATCACACCCTATTACTTTAGGCAGGCCGTATCTTGGAAAAATATCTCCCAGGATCTTCTTCACCACAATTTGCACTGTTTCTTTTTTTTTCTTTTTTTCCTTTTCTTTTTTTCTTTTTTTTTTTCTTTTTTGGTGGGAAAGGCTTCAATCCATCCTGAAAATGTATCTACAAAGACTAGGAGATATTTAAGTCCATAACTTGCTGGCTATATTTCACTAAAGTACACTTCCCAGAATTGTCCTTGTCTGGTTCCTCATAGGTGCTTTCCTGTAGGAAGCTTGGAAGGATAAGAATTAACCATTTGATGGACCTGACAGGCTTTTGTTAACCATTCAGTTATTTCCTTTAACTGTGAGTCGGTTAGTGGAAAACTCTGTTCTTGATCCTTCATAAATGAATGTAGTTTCTTTAAACTAAGGTGAGTGATTTGATGTACATTATCTACTGACATAGTTAGAGCTGTGAATATAGGAGTTTTTACTGAAGGATTTAGAAATTCCACTTGGGGGCCTTCAGGGTTAAAAGTTATTTTGGCTCGGAGCTTGGTGAGCAGAACTCTGCCTATCAATGGGGCCGGGCATTCTGGGATTACTTGGAAGGAGTGATGGATTTTTCCTTTCCCCTGGTCCCAGGTCCTCTTAGTTGTCCAAGCCCGATATTTACTGCAATTAGCCCCTTGAATTAGAGACCTTTTATTTGATAGAGGGCAAAATGGAGCCTTAATGGCTGAGTATATTGCCCCTGTATCCACTTCAATGTTTACTGGGGTGCCCTCCACTTCAAAAGTTAACCTGAGCTCGGGGAGGGGATCTGATCCCCAACTTTCTTAGTCATCCTCCAGAGTCAGGATGGCTGGCTGGCGTGGCTGTCTCTTTCTAGGGCTCTCTTTGGCCCAGTGTCCTTTTTCTTTACAATAGGCACATTGATCTGAGGCCAGGGGTGGCCTCTAGTTTGGGCCCAGGTATCCCTTCCTGTCTCCATGTTTCTTATTTCTGGCCTATTTGTTGTTGTGACCAGGACCTGAGTCAATTCCTTAGTCTGTCTTTTGTTTCTTTTATCCACCCTTTGCTTCCTTATCTTCCTCAGTTTCTCTCGTATAGTATACGTTTTTGGCTTCTCTGACTAAATCTCTCAAAGTCATATCTTGTAATCCATCTAAGTGTTGTAACTTTCTTTAAATATCCATGGCAGCTTGCCCAATAAAGGCCATCATGACAGATGCCTTTTGAGCCTCTGCCTGAGTATCAAAAGGAGTATATCTCCTATATGCCTCCATAATTCTCTCTAGAAACATAGAGGGAGATACATCAGGCCCTTAAATAAACTCTATTACCTTGGCCAAATTAGTTGGTCGCCTAGCAGCCACTAAGATACCCGCTATTAGAGCCCGGAGATAAGTGGACAGATGCTCCCTACCTTCAAAGGTGTTGGGGTCCCAGTTTTGTCGATTCTAGGGAAAGCCGGGTTGAATATGTTGGGAAGTGGTGTCAGTCACCCATCTGGTCCGAGGATATTATTTTCTAGTTCCAGGAGGATTCTCTTTTGTTCCTCTGTCATGAAGAGAGTCCCTAGGTGTTGTTGGCAGTCATTCCAAGTAGGCTGGTGTGAAAACATCTATGAATCAACCACACCTGAGACACGAGTGGGGTCCTCTTAAAACGGGGGATTGTTATTTTTCCAGTTATATAGGTCTGAAGAGGAGAAAGGCCAATACTTGTAGGCTTGCAATTTTTCCCCATGGCCATCATCAATCATTGGCACATAGGGACGGAGGGGGAGCATCACGGGAGTTCCAGGGTTTTCAATCTTTCATTGATGGTGAGTTCCTTTAGCCGGGCCAGGTTCCTCCAGGGGAGGAGGGGCTGTGTGTGCCGCGGAGGAGTTTTCTGGAGGGTGCTGGGATGGCTTAGCTTCCTCCAATGGCGGAGAGGCTGAGTCAGCAGCAGGGGAATCACTTAGAGGGTGTTGGGGGTTGGGAGACCAGGGCAAGGGACAAGGAGAGGGATGAGATTCCAGTAGAGTTAAATCTTGTGACTTAGGCAGAAAAGAGGGTGGAGGAGGAGGAGGAGCAGAGGGTTTGAGAGATCGTGGGGGAAGGATTAGGAGCGGGGGCAGGGGCAAAGAAAGGCTTCACCCATGGAGGAGATTTGCAGAGGTAATGCCGGGTTAAGATATATGGCTTTTGATCTGGATGGCTATGTGGCCCTTCCTGAAAGACAATATCTCTGACTTTTTAAATTAGTGAGAAGTAGAAAAATCCTTCTAAGGGCCATCCGAATCCAAAGGTGGGCCACTCTGAGGCACAGAGAGTCTGCCAGGTCCAGCGGTTTACTGAAAAAGAAAGATTCTGAGCCCTTAAGCCGAATTTGGTCCAGTGATCAAGGGTCAGGGACAGATGCATTGAAGTGCTCTTTTCCATAAAGAAAAATGCACAAACAGTAAAAGCAACGACACATGACACAGACAAGACAAGACAATAAAGACAGGCAATGGACGTCCAACACTGAGACGAGGACTGAGTAGCCGGCAATACCTGATGGGCTGGCAATACCGAATCTGAAACAAAATATCACTGAGTTGAGGAGACTATTGTTCCTTGATTTTCAGAGTCCTCTGGGGTGTCCATCAGGGTGGTGGCCTGTGGCTCTGTGACACATCTGTCAGCCACCGTGAGAGAGAGCTCACACTCTTCATTGACAGCCATTTTGCCAAGCTCTAACCTGAAACCTGACACCAGAAAGAGGCGCCTTACAAATCCCTTGAGGAGCCAGTTGGGGTCTCTCGTCCGCTGCTGCCAGAACTCGGTGGAACCTCCATATGTAAAGGTCGGATGAGTGTCAGGCGAAGAGACCTCTAAGAAACTGTCTCATGCAAAAGCAAAGGGTTTATTGGTGGTCCAGCATGCTGGGGCTCAGAGCTCACTTCAATAGAGCAGAGAGTCCTGAGAACAGCTTAAACAGGGCTTATATACTTTCCTTGGGGAGGGCAGGGAGGGAAGTTAAGTATACAGAAAAACATGAAGAGACAACTACCTATTTTACTAACTTTTCAATAACGACTATACTTTGCCAGATTTCCTAATGTATCTATTGATATCTATTTTCCTACATATTTTTCCCAGTTCATCATTGTGGCTGACTCTTCACATGTGCTGACATTTACATTTACTCTATACCCGAAAAGCTATAGCTAAAGAACTTTTGGTGCAAATTCTATACTCACTCTCCTTTCTAAACTACCGACTATCTTCTTAATCTTACCGACTATCACTTTTTGACTGGAAGTTATCTTTGACAATCAATCATCCAAGGCACAAGGTCCAATGCAATTGTATATCGATGTACCTGAGACATCTGTGCAGAAAATAAATCAAAGCTAAGTATCACAATCAAGGTCCTAATACACTTCTGGGTTTTAAATCTTACATAGATTTCTGTTTTCATACTTATATTTTACCTATATATTCTTGTAATTATCGCAGGTCATCAATACCATTATTCATCCAGCTGAATGATTCCTAACCCAAATCAAACCTGTTATTAACCCTAACCATACACTGTTGCCTCAATCTAACTTTACAGAAGAGCAGGGACAGAGATGGTCTTACAATACAAAAATGTAGGATTCCTTCCAACTACTGAGAAACTCAAAGGTCCATGCAAAAATGATCCCTGCAGAAGTTGTAGGCAGCTATGTAGGGACTGAGAGAGCAAAAGTCATCTTTCATTGTAAAAAACTTGGTCAGGATGAAGGAATGTGTCTGAATCAGCCTCTGTCTTCTTAATTTAGAGAAGAAGGACCCAACCAGGCCTGTGTTGAGAGCTGTTCCTGGGTGCCTATGGTTGATATACCATTCTAAGTTGTGAAAGTGTCACAGGAAGTAGGGGCAGCCTCCATTTCATGGGACTCTTTGAAGCAACTGTTAGGACAACGTGGTTGCCAAGGCAGTGACCTTATTCACTTTCTGAAGGAAGTGACCTCACCTCAAAACCTTGGTGACAGAACTCTCTGAACTTGGGATCCAGGAAGCCAGTCACCAAAATCCAGTCCCAGTCCCACTCCCAGGGGTCTCACTTGCTTGGATTTACCAAGGACAGATTTAGTCTTTCTTGGTACCTACTGATGTGAGGATGGCCAAATGCCAGAAAGCTCTGAAAAGTCACCTTTACTGAGAAAGCAGGTATTGGATCACCGCTGGCTCCTCAGTAGTTCAAAATGTTGACCAAAGAGACCAGATCTGAGACAGGACAGGCCATTTTGTGGGAATAAAATATGGTCCACAATTAGAGAAACTCTGGATAGTCACAGACCTACTTCGGGGAAGGAGGTGCCTTTGTGGGTGTGGGTGTGAGTTTGTGGATTTGTCTCATGTTCTCAGAATAGGTAGGAAAGTCGGTATGTTTGGTTTGGTGTAGACTGTTTCGAGTAAGTCGTTTGACAAGGCGAGTGTTTCTATGTCTGTGTATCCCACGGTGTCCATGGTTGTAGACATTAGAAAAGAGAATGCATCAATTGATATGTCCTGTCTAGTTGAAAGCTTCCCAGCATTCATCCTGCCCAATTTATGAATGGATTTCAGCTTGCCTTATCAATGGGCAACACTTGCTATCTTTCAAAGTTTCTGCTTTCTTCCTGAATTCTGGCCACTCTCCAGAATAGGCTCATGGTTTTGTGTCCAATATATGTACCACTTCCAAGCCCTGTGACATCGCCATGTACTGGATAGCTGAAGGGAATGGCGAGCATCTCAGAAAACTCAGGTATCAGTGTGATCAGGAGAGTCTCAGTGGAGAAACCCTGCTTTGGGCCTTTTAATTACCAATTGTTCTGCTGCCCTGAATGTCTGAAAGGTCTTTGCCTCAGGCCACCCCTTTTTGAAGCCTGAAAAAAAACTGTTTTCACATGGAAATGAATGGGCATCACCTGAGGCTTTTTGCTTAATTCCTTTGGAAAGGATGTGTCTGAATCAGCCTTTTGGCCCTGTGTGAGGCTTAGGCTTAGATTCTCAGCACCTGATGGATCTAAAGAAGGATCCCATGTGTGCATACAAAACCAAAATAGCCAAAAGAGCAGTCATTCTGGATGAAGTCTCTCCCCTTCCTTTGTGAGGTTCTAGACCTACATCAAGTTAGAATAGGAATGCTTTGGGTCAAATAATTTCTTCAAAGCCCTGCAGAGGCTAGCCCGTAGGAGCTTGGGTTTCCTCATGTCTCCAATTCAGACAAAGAATCTAAACCCCACAGTCAGTAGTCCTCAAATTGGAGAAGCAGAGAAGTATTAACAGCAGGCCTATGTGATCACACCAGGTTCACAGGAAGGGTGTCCAAGCCACCTTGTTTTTAGGCACATTAGGGGCAAGGGAGATTATTTTGGAGACTGTCTTGGTCTGCACCCCTCATAGAAACATTCAACCAGAGGTTATGAAGAGTGTTTATATGAAAGATCATGAGGGCCATGTGGGAGTGTGTTGGTTTTAATTGTGGTCATTTGTGTGGTGGTTGGAAGAGATGACTGGGTCCACCTTGACATGAACACTGGTGTGATTCCCCTAAGAGACTGAGTTCTGGAACTGACCTCAGAGATGTATTGCCATGAATTGTGTTGGGATGTTATGAGTTCACGCATGAGAGTCGTCCTTGGAAACTGAGATGTATGCCCAGGTTGTATTTCCACAAAGCACTGGGAATCACAGCCAAGATATCACATGATTTTATTCTGAAAGACTTGGCAGCCATAGTTGAGAGTCAAAACACACATGGACCTCACATTGTAGACCTCAATGGGCCTGGATTCACGTGACCATTTAGCCAATCTTTGGGAAGCCTTGCCTGTGAGAATTCTCCATAGCTTTCATTGACATGAGCTTCCTCAAAATTTAATGGTTCTGGATTGATTTGAAACGTACAGTGCCTCCAACTTCATCTTTCAAAAATGGCTAGATAAATACCAAGAAATTTTTGAAATTCCCATGACCAGGTGGCACTGGAGAACCTTTGGATGTCCTGTTGCTGATCATGAGTATACCAGACAGTGCCTTGATTGACTGAGTTTCATGAAAATGGTGTAGAAAAGAGATGTTCCAATAAATGTTCCAATAAATTGGAGCCTGCTGAGTACTTGGCCTAGAGCAGTAGTGGGCAGGTGTGTGATAAAACATTTGTGGTGGGGCCATGTGGATCTGCCATTAGCTTCCAAATGTCTTGTGACTAACAAGGTGCAGCAAGCAGTCCCTTCTATGTAAAGGCATCTTGTAATATTGAGAAGTTTCAGGGAAAGTTTCAGAATTAAGTTGCTATGGTCAATGGGGAAAGCTATGTGGGATAGAAGCATGGTTGGTGCATTGTCCTGCAGAAACTGACCCACCACACGTGACAGAACTCCCTCCAGCACTGTGTCCCAGTTGACCTCTTTGTATTTTGTGAAGCAAATACCAAACTCCCAGTGAAGCCGCAAGAAACACCATGAAAACTTTAGGATCACAAAATGGCTTCACAGTCCACACGGGGAGACACTTAGACCCCAGGGGCCACAGTTTAGCTACAAATAGCAAATTCAGCACTGCTGCTCATGTTCAGTGGAAAATAAGAAACCATGTCCTCCAGATCACATAGATGCAGACCCACCTTTATTTGTCTCACTAGAAACGAAGCTAAAGCACTTGACAACAACATATGTTTCAAGTGCCCAACCTCAGAGGCAGTTCCACAAGAAGTCTTTAGGCCAGAAGAGCTCCAGTTTGTGGAGGGTTTACCCTGTCCCTTACTTTTGGAAACTCCTTAGCATATTCTATTCCAAATATGTATTCACAGATTTTCTAACTCTTCTCCTCTAATTTTGTCTTACTTGGGGACTAGGTAATGTCAAGCCATTGTTCTGGATGACAGTGGGAACAATTTTTTGTAGCACATATTTGTATACACATTGGATTCATTTTATAATTTTCCAGTGAAAATAGTGAATCCCTCACACTAACCCCTATGCTACTAAACTCTGACTAGAATAATAACCCAAACAGAATTGAAATACAAGAAGTTCAGAGGAGGTATCGTGTATAGTTGGACTTGCCTTTTGCATTATATAGGGTAGGAGTTATGAATCTAGTCAATTATTTGGTTGAAAGAATTCTCCATGTTTTTTTAAAGTTAACAAATATGTGAATTCCTGTCTCCCTTTCTCTGTAGCCTATTTAGCACATGTAGTTTTATATGCACATATAGATTCATACCTGGTATCACACGTATATTTTTGGTGAGGTGGCTGACTTGGCATATAGAAATTGTGAGAAGATATCACTCCTTCTAAAAGCTGTTGGAACTGAGAATTCAACCTATGGGTGATCCTCCTATTTAAATAGCATTATACATAAATCCATGTTCAGTAAAATAAATATTTTTGAATCTGTGGATGATATGTATTTCATGATGAATTTCGATTGGCATATATAATGCTACTTTTTAATGTCTCTGTGTGTGTGTCTGTATATATATATATATATATATATATATATATATATATATATATATATATCCTCCAGATTTTTCAAAATATGAAATATATGTGTCTTATTATGCACTCCCAAATTTCATTCATATTCATGTATGTGGATTTATAATCTACTTTTCAAAAGATTATTCTCAGAAATATTCATCCACCTTAAGTAACATTTTGGTTTACTAGTACTGAAAACTATCTTCAGTAAATGGTGCATAGAAATCCTAATATTTTGACATTGCAAGATGGCCATGAATAGAGTGCATCACACCCTTTGTACTGCGCAACTTCACATGTGAATAGGAGTTAGAATGACGAAAAAGTATCTTGTTAGGATCTTACAGAAAAATGGGTGTGCCTGGAACCTAGAAGAATGATTTCCACCACCGAGGTACTGTAATTGAGTCTCAAACAAGAGCCCACTATGTGACCGAAGATCTGGGGTGGCTGATCTGTGCGGCCCATGCCGTGGCTACAGACGGCGGGCCTCCACCGTGAAGCGACCAGCATGCAGGGAGAAACGTTGCTGCGGATTCTGTGGAATCCGGCTGGCTCACCCACCACTGAGCCAGGGGCTGAGTTCTGGATTTCAGATGGGGAAGAAAGTGTTACAGTTCTATCCCCCACAACCGAAACTCCACCGAGGAAACCAACGGCCACCATCTTGGAGAGCTGAAGTATCCACCACCACTCTCCGACAGATTGCAACAACAAAACAGGTGTGTGTTACTCAGCTTATCTCCCATACAGCAGGTAATTCGCAAAAATTCTCTCTTAGGCTTTCCGGGGGAGGGATTACCAGAGAAAGCCTTCATAAAGACGGGGGGAAAACTAGTGGCACCTGACCTTAAACTTCCCCTCCCATCACCGGTGAAAACAAAACGTTTCTAGCCAGCGCAATGGGTGGGGCAAGCGGAAAAAATCAAAACAATAGAGTGCCAGTGTTCCCAATAGACACCCTCCACACCCAAGGAACGGCAGGCAAAGAGTACAGTTTGAGCTGCCAAGAGGCATCACTCAGGGGAAATCTGGTGTAGCAGGGGAAATCAGGACTCGCAGAGGAAACCAGGGGACCAGAGGACAGACACGCGTGACTAGGAGGCTGGAGAACGCCTGCCACCAGCAACCAATCACCCGCTGGCTGCCTGCGCAATTGGGCAGCTAGAGATCACCCGCCCGCCGGTGACAGCCCATTCGCTGATTGCACGACTGGATGGCTGGAGACCGCCCGCCCGCCAGTGACCGGGAGGTGAAACCAACCAGAGACAGTAAAGTCCCACCCCCCCATTCAAACACCCCGGCAAGGAGCCTGGGGCCCGCCATAGCAGACAGGTGACATCACTGGAGCTCAGCTGTCGGAATTCCTTCCAAGTGGAATCCACTTTTGCAGGCATAGTCTACAAACACAAAAGAGAGACAACAGAGATATATAAAACCAAAACAAATCTATTGAAGAAAGCAGAAACACAGCAATCAAATTGAGCTGAAAAGTAACGTGAACATCATGAAAAAACAAGGGAAAAAAAGGTGTGCAAAAAATGCAGGACAACTAAATTCTAAAGGAGGACCGTGAAGCATCAGAAATAGGGATAGGGAAAAAACTCAAGGCATACCTAACTCAGATGGAAAGGAATATTAGAGAAGACATGAGGCAGCAAGTCCAAGCAATAAAAGTATATTTTGAAAATCAAATAAACAAACAAATTCAAATGGCAAAGAATGAGCTTTACCAGGAGATAGAGACATTAAAAAGAAATATCAAACAGTAATCCTAGAAATGCAGGAAAGTATAAACCAAATTAAAAACTCAAACGAAGAGTATTACAAATAGACTAGATCAAGTAGAAGTTAGAACGTCAGATAATGAAGACAAAGTTTATCAACTTGAAAAGAATAGAGTAAACACAGAAAAGATGCTTAAATCCCATGAGCAATCTATTCAAGAGATATGGGATGTCATAAAAAAAAAACAAATTTGAGAGTCATTGGGATAGAAAAAGGCATAGAGATTCAAACCAAAGGAATGGACAACATATTAAATGAAATAATTCTAGAAAATTTCCCAGAGATGAAAGATGGAATGGATTGCCAAATCCTGGAAGCCTACAGGACCCCATGCATTCAAAACCATAATAGACCAACTCCAAGACAAATATTTATGAAGATAGCCAGAACAAGGACATACAGAACAAAGAGAGAATATTAAAAGCTACGAGAGAATGTAGGTAGGTTACATTCAGGGGTAAACCAATTAAGTTAACGACTGATTTTTTTCATCACAAACTGTGAAAGCAAGAAGATCCTGGAACAAAGTATTTCAAACGCTCAAAAATAATGGATTCCAACCAAGAATACTGTATCCAGCAAAATTAAGCCTCAGATTTGACAATGAAATTTAAGTCTTTCACGATAAACAAAAGCTAAAAGAATTCACAGCCAGAACACCAGCAGTGCAAAGCATTTTGAGTAAAATACTACAAGAAGAGGATTTGAAAAGTAATGCCTGAAACTAGCAGCAGGAGGTATCTCAGTAAAGGGAGAGGAAAATAACCAAAAAGTAAAAACTAACCAAAATAAATAAATAAATGAATAAATAAATAAATAAATAAACAAACAAACAAACATGACTGAAAGTAGAAATCATATTTCAATTGTAACCTTAAATGTAAATGGCCTAAACTCACCAATCAAGAGACATAAGCTAGTAACCTTGATCAAAAAAAAAAAAAATCCAACAATATGCTGATTTCAGGAGACTCATATGATAGGTAAAGACATACAGAGGCTGAAATTAAAAGTTTGGGAAAAATCATACCACTCACATTACCCTCGGAAGCAAGCAGGAGTGGCCATACTCATATCGAATAAAATCAACTTCAAACCTACGTCAATCAAAAGGGATAAAGAAGGACACTATATACTGTTAAAAGGAACCTTGCACCAACAATGCATAACCATTATCAATTTGTATGCACCAAACAATTGAGCTGCAACACTCATAAAACAAACTCGCCTCAAGTTCAAGAGTCAAATAAACTACAACACAATAATTATGGGTGACTTCAACACACCGCTCTAGCCATTAGACAGATCCTCTAGACAAAAACTGAATAAAGAAACTATAGAATTCAACAGCAAAATCAGTAACCTAGACTTCACCGACATATATAGAATATATCAACCATCAAAAAGTGGATACACGTTCTTCTCAGCAGCACATGGATCCTACTCAACGATAGACCATATATTATGCCATAGGGCAATTCTTAGTAAATATAAAGTCGTGGAGATAATACCATGCAGAATATCTGATCATAATGGAATGAATCTGGAAATCAATGATAAAAGAAGGAAGGAAAAATCCTACATCACATGGAAAATGAACAACATGCTACTGAATGATCAATGGTTTACAGAAGACATAAAGGAGGAGATAAAAAAATTCGTAGAGACAAATGACAATACAGACACAACATACTGGAATCTATGGGACACAATGAAAGCAGTTTTAAGAGGGAAATTCATTTCTTGGAGTTCTTTCCTCAAAAAAAAAGAAAAATCAGCAAATAAATGAACTCACACTACACCTCAAAAACCTAGAAATGGAAGAGCAAAACAACAGCAAATGTAGCAGAAGACAAGAAATAATTAAAATTAGAGCAGAAATCAACGAAATTGAAACAAAAAAAAATTGAAAATATTGATAAAACTAAAAGTTGGTTCTTTGAAAAAATAAATAAGATTTGCAGGCCCTTAGCCATGCTAAGGAAGAGAAGAAAAGAGAGAACTCAAATTACTAACATACGGGATGAAAAAGGCAATATCACAACAGACACTACAGAAATAAGAAGATAATTAGAAAGTATATGGAAACCCTATGTTCCAATAAAATAGATGATAGTGAAGATATCAATAAACTTCTTAAGTCATGCGATCTGCCCAGATTGAGTCAGGAAGACACACACAATTTAAACAGACCAATAACAAAGGAAGAAATAGAAGAAGCCATCAAAATACTACCAACCAAAAAAAGCCATGGACCGAATGGGTATACAGCAGAGATCTACAAAACCTTCAAAAAGGAATTAATACCAATACTTTCCAAGCTATTTCAAGAAATAGAAAAATAAGGAACTCTTCCAAATTCATTCTATGAGGCCAATATCACCCTGATCCCAAAACCAGACAAAGACACTTCAAAGAAAGAAAACTACAGACCAATATCTCTAATAAACTTGGATGCAAAAATTCTCAATAAAATCTTGGTGAATCGAATACAAAAGCATATCAAAAAAATTATGCACCATGATCATGTAGGATTCATCCCTGGGATGCAAGGCTGGTTCATTATACGGAAATCAATAAATGCTATTCACCACATCAATAGACTTAAAGACAACAACCATATGATCGTATCGATAGATTCAGAAAAAAACATTCGACAAAGTTCAGCATCCCTTTATGTTGAAAACACTAGAAAAACTAGGGATAACAGGAACTTACCTCAAGATTGTAAAAGCTATATATGCTAAACCTCAGGCTGGCATCATCCTAAATTGAGAAAAGCTGAAGGCATTCCCTCTAAAATCTGGAACAAGAGGGATGCCCTCTATCACCACTTCTATTTAATTCAGTTCTTGAAATACTAGGCATAGCAATTAGACAGACAAAAGAAATTAAAGGCATAAAACTAGGAAAAGAAGAACTTAAATTATCGCTATTTGCGGATGACATGATAATATATTTAACAGACCCAAAAGGGTCTACAGAGGAACTGCTAGAGTTAATAAATAAATTCAGCAAAGTGGCAAGATATACAATCAACACGCATAAATCAAAGGCATTCCTGTATATCAGCAGCAAAACTTCTGAAATGGAAATGAGGAAAACCACTCCATTAAAAAAATCCTCAAAGAAAATAAGATAATTGGAAAAACAATTATATAGTTGGGAATCAACCTAACAAAAGAGGTGAAAGATTTATAAATGAAAACTACAGAAACATAAAGAGATAGAAGAAGATCTTAGAATATGGAAAAATATACCCAATTCATGGATAGGAAGAACTAGCATCATCAAAATGGCGATATTACCCAAATTCTCTACAGGTTTAAATTGATGCCAATCAAAATCCCAACGACATTTCTTGTAGAAAAGATAAAGCAATCATGAAATTCATATGGAAAAACAAAAGACCCAGAATAGCAACAGCAATTCTAAGCAGGAAGTTTGAATCTGGAGGTATAGCGATACCAGACTTCAAACTGTACTACAAAGCAATAGTAACAAAAACAGCATGGTACTGGTACCAAAACAGGCAGGTGGACCAATGGTACAGAATAGAGGACACAGAAACCATTCCACAAAATTACAACTTTCTTATATTTGATAAAAGGGGCTAAAAACCTGCAATATACGAAGGACAAATGGTGCTAGAAAAATTGGAAATCGATATGCAACAAAATGACACTGAATCCCTTTCTCTCGCCAAGCAAGGAAGTTAACTCAAAATGGATCAAGGAGCTAGATATCAAATCAGAGACACTGCATCTGATAGAAGAAAAAGTTGGCTACGATCTACATACTGTGGGATCGGGCTCCAAATTCCTTAATAGGACACCCATAGCCCAAGAGTTAATAACAAGAATAAATTAATGGGACTTACTTAAACTAATTTTTTTTTTCTCAGCAAGAGAAACAATAAGAGAGGTAAATAGAGAACCTACATCCTGGGAACAAATTTTTACCCCTCTCACTTCAGATAAAGCCCTAATATCCAAAATATACAAAGAACTCAAAAAATTAAAAAGTAAGGTAAAAAATAACCCAATCAACAAATGGGCCAAGGACCTGAACAGACACTTCACAGAGGAGGACATACAATCAATCAACAAGTACATGAAAAAATGCTCACAATCTCTAGCAGTCAGAGAAATGCAAATCAAAACCACCCTAGGATACCATCTCACTCCAGTAAGATCGGCAGCCATTAGGAAGTCAAACAACAGTAAGTGTTGGCGAGGATGTGGGGAAAAGGGGACACTTGTACACTGCTGGTGGGACTGCAAATTGGTGCAGCCAATTTGGAAAGCAGTATGGAGATTCCTGGGAAAGCTGGGAATGGGTCCACCATTTGACCAAGCTATCACACTTCTTGGACTATTCCCTGAGGATCTTAAAACAGCGTACTATTGGGATACTGCCACATCAATGATCATAGCGGGACAATTCACAACAGCTAGACTGTGGAACCAACTTAGATTCCCTTCAATAGATGAATGGATTAAAATAATGTGGAATCTACACACAATGGAGTATTACGCAGCACTAAAAAATTACAAAATCATAGAATTTGCAGTGAAATGTATGGCATTAGAGCATAATATGCTAAGCAAAGCTAGCCAATCCTTAAAAAAAAAATGCCAAATGTCTTCTTTGATATAAAGAGAGCAACTAAGAACAGAAAGGGAGGAAGAGCATGAGGAAAAGATTAACATTATACAAAGACGTGTGGGGGGAGAGAAAGGGAGAGAGAAGAGAAAGCATATGGAAATGGTAGAATACCCTCAATGATACACAAAATTACACATAATAGGTTGTGAGGGGAAATGGGGCGGAAATAATGGAGAGAATTAAACAACAGCACATGAGGTAGAGAGGGAAGATGGGAGGGCAGGGGAGGGGGGATAGTAGGGGATAGGAAAGGTAGAAGAATACAACAGTCACTAATATGCCATTATGTAAAAATGTGAATGTGTAAGCAATGTGTTTCTGCAATTCTAATTTGGGGAAAAAATGGGAGTTCATAAACCAAATGAGAAAAATGTATCAAAGATGATATATCATGGGCTTTGTAATGTTTTGAACAACCAATAAAAATAAATAAATAAATAAAGGTTCAAAATTGAGTGGGAAGAAATCAGCTAAAAAAGGGTTGAGATGCATTCATTTTGCTAAGCAGAAACTTTGTTTTGTGTAGTTGTAACAATCACAAATTTATTTTACCAGAAATTTGGCTTTTGAAAATGCACATAAAATGAGATTAAAGGATAATTCACCTACCTTCATGAAAAATTCATAGCATTTCCTATATTTTTCATATTTCATTTTTTTAGTTAATATTTTGTCATGGACCATGTCTAGCCTTAGGCTATTCTTCCAGAATACTACCTCATCTGACAAGTTCGTAAAATGTATTGGATTTTTCTTTTCATCTTTTATTTAATTGTTTCTAGCTAATAATGTGTATTTTTTCTTATCTTTATTTGGACATACATACCCAACTATATCTTTGCATTTTATGTTTTACTGGGGAAGAGACTCATCAAAAGCTCTTTGTTATATGTATTAACAATCAAACATTCAGAGAAGGCAATTATTCTTAATTTTGCATGAAAATAACTTTGTACCATTTTTCTTATAAAGATTTAGAATTATTAATAATGTCCCTGCTGTAATAAGTAACTACTTACAAGAAGAATTAAACAATTGACTTTATATCAATTATGAATATGAAAAGTATTAAAATAAATATTTGGCAATTAATACACAATTGATAGAAATTGAAATCACGAGAAAGCCATTTAAATTGTCAGTGCATATGGTCCTTAAATAATAGGTTTTTTAAAAAAAATTTTCTCTAATTCATAAGATATATTATGCCATATTAATGTGATATAAAACCTTAAATTATCACAATGATAATAATAATCCATTGTTCCTTCCTCTACATTCTGTGGCATGCTAGTACTAAAATAAATTGTATTATAACACCAAAAAAAAAAAAAGCCAAATCATAATATTTCTACAGTAACTGACACGAGTTTAACATCAATGCAAGTAGATTAGATTCCTATGGGACATGATGTGCATTTTGACGTTCATTTTTATTCAACACTGGAACATTACTATTTCTTCAGTTTATGCACATCAGAGGATATATAAATATTTCATCCACAATTTAGCAAATTTATACGCATTTGTTTAACTTCAAATCACTTCCTGCTTCAGAACCCATGTATTCCTCCATGTTTCTTGACTGCTCTTTTCATGAGACTTCTTTCCAAACACATTATTTTCGATTTCTTTTATCATATTTGAAGCAAAACACCCGTCATGATAAACCATAACCCTAATATTACCTTTAAATGTATAAGTGGTTGGAAAGAATGATTGTATATCAATATAAGATTTCTTACTTAGTTACAGATATCAATTCAATCCATTATTTAAAGTGGAACCAGTTATATTATTTATTCACAGTATGGTCTATTCATGTATTATCTCTATATTCATAGACACAGGGTACACCTCTTTGTACCCCCAATACTAATTTATACGTCTTCAAAATATTGCTCCCAGAAATGGTGGAACAAATACATGTAACCTGATCTACATATACATTTTATCACAGTAATATTCTGAACAGAAAAAGCAAAGTTCTCACTTATGATTGTACCATACCTAAATGGAAAGTGATCCTGGATTACTAAAAACATCCATGTCCAGGTTGCCTAATGATCTCAAATGAAAATCCTATTGGTGACTACATATTTGTTTCTTCCAAAGATTATATATTCAAACTCAACCCTTTGAATACGTCTAAAGCTGTCACTCACTTTACACTTTGAATGATTTTGTAATGTGTCTATTGATATCTGCTTTCCTACATATTTTCCCCAGTTCATCATTGTGACTGAATCTTCACATGTGCTTTCACTAACATTCACTCTCTAACCGAAACCCTATTGCTAAAAAACTTTGGTCCAAATCCTATATTCACTCTTCTTCCTAAACCTACCTACTGTCTTCCTAATCCTACCGACTATCCCTTTTTGACTGGATGTTCTCTTCTACATTCAATCATCCAAGGTACAAGGTCCTATGATATTGTATATCGATTTATCTGAGACATCTGTGCAGAACGTAATTCAATGCTAAGTATCCGAATCAAGAACCCAATGACCTTCTGGGCTTCAAATCTTACTTAGATTTCTCTTTTCGTTCATATATTTCACCTCTATATTCTTATAAATATCACAGGTTCCCAATACCATTGTTCATCGAGCAGAATGGTTCCTAATCAAAATTGAAAATGTTATTAACACTAACCATACACTGTTCCCTCAATCTAACTTTACAGAAAAGCAATGACAGTGTTGGTCTTACAATACAGGAATGTATGGGATCTTCCACCTGATGAGAACCTCAAAGGTATGTGCAGAAATGATCCCTGGAGAAGATGTAGGCATCTATGAAGGACCTGAGAGAGCAAAAGTCATCTTCCATGGAAAACAACCTGGTAGGATGAAGTTTGGTGTCTGAATCAGCCTCTGTCTTCTTAATGTAGAGGAGATGGACCAAACCAGGCCTTTTGGAGAGCTGTTCCTGAGAGCCAATGGATTATATCCCATTCTAACTTATGAAAGGGTCACAGGAAGTAGGGGCAGCCTCCATCTAAAGGGACCATAAGAAGCAACTGCTAAAACAAAGTGGTTGCCAAGGCAGTGACCTCATTCAGTTCCTGAAGGAAGTGACCTCACCTCACTTCCTTATTGTTGGAACTCTCTGAACTTGGGATCCAGGAAGCCAGGCACCCCGAGCCCGTCCCAGTCCCAGTCCCAGTTGTCTCACTTGTTTGGATTTACCAAGGAGAGGGTCAGTATTTCTTGGTACCTACTGATTTGAAGATGTCCAAATGCCAGAAGAGCTCTGAAGAGGGGCCTTTCCTGAGAAAGAAGGTAGTGGCTCACCACTGGTTCCTGTCAACTTCACAGAGTTGACCAAGGAGATCAGATCTGAGACAAGACAGGCCATTTCGGAGGAACATAGTATGGCCCAGCAGTCAGAGAACACTCCGAATAGTCACAGACCTACTTGGGGGAAGGAGGTGCCTTTGTGGGTGTGGTTGTGGGTTTGTGATTTGGTCTCATGTTCTGAGAATAAGTTTTTTCAGATATCAGCTCCGGAGCCCAGGAATTAATTCTCATTGGGGCTAAGGTTCCCCACCAGTGAGATTTGAAATTGGCGCTGGCTGCAGAGTTAACAAGGGCGGGGACTTTTAACGCCACTGCAGAAAAGAAGAAGGTACGAAGAAGAAGTCCTTAGGTGCCATGTTGGGGTTTTTCTCTGGGGTATGGCTGCCATTTATACTTTTCCTAACATTCCTCCCTTTTTGTTTTCTTAGAAAGTTGGGCATTGTTTGTCATTTCTGGCTGCTGCCTGCTGTGTGGGGGTGCTGTGGGGCCTAGAAAGGGAAGTGGACAAATGCTCGGGGGCCAGGTCTCGGGATATCATGGCAGCCAGAAATAAAAGCCAGTGGTATAGATAGCTACTTCAGTAGGGGTAAAGTCTATGAAAGTTCCCTGATGCCACAAGTTGTCTATGGCATGAAACCAGTCCTGGATGGAGGAGATTGTTGGTATCAGCTACTGGTCCTGTAACAGAGACTCTAGGAAATACTGGAAGCGTTGCCTGGTCATGGCGTCACCAGCACTTGAAGAAGATCAGAGCGAATAAAAACAGAATGAAGATAAAAATTAAAGCAAAGGTCAATTTTTGGCAGAAGTTCCATGTTGGGGGACTGACATAGAAGAGGCCAAGGGCCATGAGGAAGCTTAGAAGGTCATAAAGACTCATGAATCCAGGATGGCAGATTAAGAGGTTCTCCAAGCTCGTTGCCTCCCGCTGTCTGATGTACGTTGCATTCCATCGTGCCTGGTAGTGAGCTTCATCACTGAGTGAACTGTTCTCTTGGAGATGTTAGGGGTTCATCGGTCATCAGAGGATGGTAGTGCCTAAGCAAAAGCTGGTTGAAATTTTGATTAGAAATTTTTTGCAGTTGGGTTTGAAGGAACTTCATTATGCATGGCAAGAGAGCAAAAAAAGGGAGCATCCCAATAAGGGGCCCCAAGATAGGTAGTAAGTACATGGCAAGATAGGATTGGAAGAACCCTGTTATGGGATTGGAGGAGCTAGGTTTGAGCAATTTGGTCAATAATTTCTGCAATTTAACAACATTTTTTTTCTATCAGCCCAGATTCATTAACATAAGAGCAACATTCCTCTTTGAGGAATAGGCATGTACCCACTTTTTCTGAAGTGAGAAGATCAATTGCCCTTTGGTTCTGTAAAGCGACTTGTGCCAATGAAGTAACCTGGCGCTTCAAGGAGCCCAGAGACTCAGCAGTGGTATCGAGTGCTTCCTGCAGTTTTTGTTGCAGGTCTTTGAATGCCCATAGAGCATAACCTATAGCTCCACCAGAGAGTCCGAGACCTGCCACTGAGGTTGTTAAAGTGAGGCCTACCAGAACCGGCAGAAAGACTGCCCTACGGGTTCAGGAAGGTAGGGCCAACTGTCAGAATTCGGTGGGAGTATACAAAGACAGCTGAGGAACTACAGTAACCAAGAAACAGGTGCCAGAGACATTGATCGTTGAGGTACTTAAAGACCCATTACACCAGAGGAAATGTCCAGGTTGCATAAATGCAGGGCTCGATTGGGTGCTTAAGCTCAAGGAACAAATGGGTAAAGGATTCATTATTGGCAGGTGGAAACAGATGAAAGCAAATAAAGTATTGGTGAAATAACTTTCCCACAGTGGGATACGTGTCACATGTAGGGGTTGTCCTTTCTTAGAGAAATTGTAGGTTTTTGCTGAAATATTTCCTGCCGCTAATGGGACTAAGTGAAGCACAGAGAAAGCACTGAGAAGGAGGCACAAAAAGTGGGGTGGAGTTTAATAATCGAAGAGATTGGTGTAACAAATTGAGCCATGTGTCAGGGGGACCTGAGGGGGTTGAAGGGTCTGAATCCTTTGTGGATGAGCTATGGATAAGATCTAAAAGTTTTGATTCTGACTCCTTAATGTGTTCGACTACCTGGATGGTTGCCTTAGGTGGCATAATCAGGGTGCGGCCAACTGTCATCCACCCTGTGGGTCTGGCTGAGGTTGTCCGAGCATAGACAGCAAACTCAACATAGTCCCAACGTTTGGCCTTGGGGTCAGGTATATCTAAAGTATACCATCCATTGTTATCAGATAAAGAGACTTTATCCCACTTTAGGTAACTAGAAGTCCACACTTTAGGGTAACAATAACAATTTAAGTAAGAATAGCTACCATGTTCATCATGGAACCTGCATGACCAATAGGGGCACCCATTATATATCTCAGGCCACCAATGACAATAGTCTTTTGTTTGATCAAAAAGGAAGCAAATGAAAAGCCAGTTCCAGCTACCAGGGACGAAGGTCCTTGAAGGTGACAATTTTAGGGAAATAGAGGTGCAGTTGTGGATGAAGCAAGTAGTTGCATCCACTGCACGGACCTTCTACATGCCATGTTCTGAGTATCGTTCCTGAAGAGTGAATAAATACATGGTAGGAGAGGAGGGTAAAGACCAGTCCCAATAGAGCACAGAAAATAAGCAGAGCACAAAAAACAAGCAGTTACAGAAGATTAGGGTGTTGAGAGAGCCCATTGTGACTTTTTTAAGAGGAATTGGGCTGCATGGAACACCGTGTGAGCCGCAACTTAAATGGGTGAGATGAGTGTGGAGAGCAGGAGTTAATGGGAGGTTCAGGAGGTGATTCTTGGAGTTCCTCTGGGTTGGTCCTGTCGTCAGCAGGTGGGGCCTCCTGGTGATATGGCTTCAACCTAGAAATGTGAATCCAGGGAGTTAGACGGTTGTCTGGTAAGGAGAGTTTGGCGGCAGTGGGGGTACAGAGAATGACAGGATAGGGGCCTTCCCATTTTGGGGCAAGAGTCCCTTTCTCCTCTGGGGTATTATAATATACTAGACTCCCAGGTGTTAAGGGAGGAGTGTTTGGAGAGGACACTGGGTCCGGAAGAAGCCAGTCCTGATATTTCCAGAGTTCCGAGCGGAGATGATACAAAAGAGGCAAAGACAAATCTCGGGTGAGAGGTCCTTGTGAAATGACCAACCCAGGGGGTATAAGAGGTCTTCCATACATTATCTCAAAGGGAGACAGTAAAGATGGTTTTTAGGGAGAGCTCTGATTCGAAGCAAATCCAAGGGAAGGAGTTTGACCCAGTCTAAGTTTAATTCCATTGTCAATTTGGTAAGGACTTCCTTTAGAGTACAATTTACCCTTTCCACTTTCCCTGAAGCTTGTGGATAATATGGACAGTGGAAATGCCACTTGAAGGAGAGGGCTTGAGAGACCTTTTGTGTGATTCTAGAAATAAACTCAGGGCCATTGTCATATTGTAGAGAAGTGGGCATACCAAACCTGGGGATGATGTCTGTCAGTAAGATTAAAGCTACAGTGGAAGCCGTTTTATTGGAAGTGGGAAATGCCTCAATCCAACCAGAGAAAGTGTCCACAAAGACAAGGAGGTATTTAGTGCGCCATACTGTGAGCATGTTGGTGAAGTCTACCTGCCAGTCAGCAGTGGGAATGTGTCCCCGGGCTTGGTGGGAAGGAAAAGGTTTGGGCCTTAAAGGAGTATAAGTGTTGGTCCACTGACAGATCTGACAATTAGAGGCTATATTCTGTAGCATGGCTTTGTCAGAGAGGGTGAGCGAGAAGAAGCTCTGTAAAAAGAGGGTCAAAGACTGAGAATTGGAAAGGAATAGAGTATGAAGGAACTTGAAGAGATCCTTGTTTTTACTGGAAGAAATAGGGGCTTCAGATGAGCTGTCTAAAGTGGCCATTATATGTCCCCCAGGGGGTCCATCATTGGAAGTGGTAGCAGCCATTTGTTCCGCCTGGTCAGCTTTGGCATTGCCCTCAGTGATAAGAGAGACGTCCTTCTAATTAGACCTACAATGGACAACTCCCACCTGGCTGGGTAAGTGGGAGGCCTTTATCAGATTGGTTATAAGAGCCGAATTAGTGATCACATTACCTTTGGTGGTAAGTAGGCCTTGCTCCTTTCATATTGCAGCATGGGATAAGATATGGAAGACATATTTTGAATCAGTATAAAGGGTTGGGGATTTGTCTTGTGCTAGAAGGCAGGCACGAGTGGCTACTATAAGTTCAGACTGCTGGTTGGTAGTTCCTGAAGGCAGAGCTTTGGCCTCTATAATCTCAGTGGCTGAAACTACAGTGTATCCAAAGTAATGAGTGCAATTCTGCCTAAAGGAACTGCCATCAGTAAACCAGATAAGGTCAGGCTTGGCTAGTAGTCTCTCAGAAATGGAAGAATGTCAGGGGAGGAAATCATCTAAGGTTTCCCATCAATTATGAGTTGGTGTGTTAGACGTGGGAGTCATTGAGAGCAGTGAGGCAGGGTTCTGTGCAGAGAAGGGGAGGAAAGTAATATTAGGGTTTTCCAGAAAGGAAGTGAGGAGTGACAGAACTCTGGATGGAGGAAGGATTTGAAAGCCCTTATAAGCTAAAAGATCCTTCAAGTGATGTGGGAAGTGGATAGTTAAAGGGGCCCCAAAAGTAAGCTTAGAGGCTTCTTTGTGTAAAATTTGTCCAGCAGCCAGAGCTCTTAAGCAAGGGGCCCACTCACGGATGGTAGGGTCAATTTGCTTGGACAAATATGCCACAGGTGCAAATGTAGGCCCATAGTTTTGACCTAAGACCCTAAGTTCTTGCCTCCCTTTTTCATGGACATATACATGAAATGGTCTTGAAAGATCAGGAAGGTGAAGGGCAAGTGCCTTTAAGACAAGTTGCTGAAGCCTGCGCAAGTGGTAGTTTGGGGAGGAGGCAAGAGATTCACTAGGTGGTCCCTTTGCTAGTTCATTCAGGATTTGTATAGAAGAGAATAATTTGGGATCCAGGCCCTAAAATAACCTGCTAGTCCTAGGAATGATAGTATTTTGGCTTTTGTATGGGGCACTGGAAGATCAGAGAGGAGTTGCCTCCTATCCAGTGTTATTTCCTTTTTTCTGGGTGTAAGGCAAAAACCAAGAAAGGTGACAGAAGACTGGGAAACCTGGGCCTTGTGGGGAGACTTCCTATTTCCCTTGTCTGCTAGGAAATTAAGAAGCTGTGCAGTGTGGGATTGAGAGTGTTCCCAGAGGGACTACAAAGAAGAAGGTCATCGACATATTGAAGGAGAGTAGAGTCAGGACAGGTCGGGTGAAAGGATGTGAGGTCCTGGGCAAGAACTTGGCCAAAGAGATGGGTGCTATCCCTGAATCCCTGTGGGAGGACAGTCCAGGTAAGCTGATGAGAATGGCGGGTGTGAGAGTCAGTGCAAGTAAAAGCAAAGATATCCTGAGATTCTGAGAACAAGGGAATAGAAAAGAATGCATGTTTCAAATTTAGAACCAAGAAGTGGGTAGTAGTGGCAGGGATCTGAGAGAGGAGGGTGTAAGGGTTGGACACTAGCGGGTGGATGGGGACCACAGAGGAGTAGACAAGGGGAAGGTCTAGAACCAGCCTGTAGGACACGTTAGGTTTCTTAACTGCCAGAATGGGGGTGTTGAAAGGAGAGTGTGTAGGCCTAAGATACCCCTTTCATTATAAATCCTGGATGATGGCTTCTAATCCGAGGAAGGCTGTGGTTGTGAGTGGATATCATGGTTGACTAATATATCTTGAAGGGTCCAGTAAGACAATATGAATAGGACTGCATTTACCCATAAAGGGTGTAGTTGTGTCCCAAAACTCAGGGTTAACTGGTTTAGATAGTCGTGGGAGAGTGCATGGAGGAGGTGTATCTGCCCCTAGGAACATCATGAGGAAATGAGAGGTAGGAGAGGTGTGGGGTGATATGTGAATGGTGACTTTTAATAGTGAGAGTATGTCCCTTTCCAGAAGGGGAATGGGGCAATGGCTCATAACGAGAAAGGAGTGAGTGAAGGACAAAAGGGATTTTGAGGGAAAATATGTTTACCTCCTACCACGACAATAGGAGTTTTTGAGGGTGTGGTAGAACCCCAATACTCCCTCAAGACCGAAAAAGTGGCACCAGTATCCAAAAGGAAGGTAATGAAGCGTCCATCCACCAGGAAGGTGACCCTAGGTTCTTGATTCTTGATGGTAATAGTCTGGAGGGAAGGCCCAGGGCTCCATCATTCCTCCTCTGCCAAGCCCAGGAGAGGCTGGGGTTGCCAGGTGGCTGACCAACCTCCCTTCCGGGTTGTTGGGCAGTCTTCCCCCCAGTGTCTCCTTTGATGGCATGTTGGGCAGTGGTTGTAGGGTGTTCTCGGCGAAGGACAATCCTTACCACATTTGAAGCAAGCTCCAGGGGTTGTCACATTGGGACGGCGTGGTGATGGCCTTCTCTGAATGACCTGGGCCAACATTTGAAATTTGGCATTTTCAGCTCTCTTCCTACGGCATTCACTTTCATCCTCTCTACGATGAAAAACCTTTAAAGAGACAGCGAGGATTTCGGTCTGAGGAGTAGCAGGGCCCTGTTCAAGCTTTTTAAGCTTGGCTTTAATGTCAGAGTATTTTGGGGCCAGAACATATGTCATTAAGAGATGACGGCCATCAGGGGTTTCTGGGTCGAGTTATGTTCAGTGTTGAAGGGCCTTGGTTAGTCTATCCAGGAATTCTGAAGGTGTTTCCTCCTTCCTTTGAATGACCTCCTGCACCTTTTTAAAGTTAACAGCATTGTGGGTCGCCTTTTTCAGGCCCACCAAGAGGCAGGATGTAAAAAGGTCATGAGTCTGTAAGCCTTCAGGGGTGTTGTAATCCCATAGGGTTCCTGCTCTGGGACAGCATGAGAGCCCTTGGGGTGGTCAGGATTGGTCCTATGATTTTCATCAGCATGGGCTTGGGCTAGCTCCCAGACCCATTGCCTTTCCTCGGGGAGAAGTGTATTGGCCAAGAGCATGTATATGTCATGATGAGTGAGGCTATATGCTTGCAGGACCCATTGAAACTCCCGAATGTAAGTGGTGGGTTTCGTGGTGATTGAGCCTAACTTGCTCTCTAGCTGAGTAATGTCTGACCTGGAGAAGGGCACGTGGACTCTGATGACACCCTCGGGACCAGCTACCTCACAAAGGGGTGCGATTGTCTTAGGGGTGGGAAGGAGTCCTTTAGACCTGGTAAAAGGAGGACTGAGAGAGGCAGGCGGAGGACAGGAAGGAGAGGGAGGGGAAGGGAGTGTCTCTTTGGAAGAGGAGGAAGTGGAGCAGGCAGAAGAGGACGGAGGGGAGGGGGATAAAATTGAAGGCTGAGGATCCATGGAATCAGGCAGAGGATGAGGAGGGTATTGCAGAAGAGAAAGGGCAGATGGGGCTGGGGAGAAGGTGGGGGTTCATCTGCTGGGTTGAATGAGGAAGAATCTGTGAAGTCAGAAGTAGAAGTAGGGAAAGAGAGGGGATTGCAAGCAAGGAGGACCTGACGGGGAGGGCAGGAGGAGCAGAGACAAGGTGCTGTGTGGGAAGGCTAATACCTTCAATGCAGGGAATCTCCCTCCACTTTTCCAGACGCTGGCAGTAGTTAAAAAGGTCCCAGGGGAGGTTTGGATCTAAGGAGCCTTCTGGAGGCCAATGATTGCCATTATCCAGTGGATATGGAGGCCAATCTTGGGTACAGAATTTAATTAAAAGTTTGGGCTTGATGTCTGGTGTGAGGGAGAGTGTGGCCAGATTTTTTATTAAACATTTGAGAGGTGAGGCTTCAGGTACAGATGAAGAAGTGCCCATTGTCACAGGGAGAGATGGAAGAGAGAGAGAGAGAGAGAGAGAGGGAAAATAAGAGTAAGCGAGAGAGACAAAGAGAAAACCCGAGCTGGAACGGCTTCCAGGAAATTCAGGGCGAATGGGGGTCACGTGGGTGTCCCCAAAATGACCAGCTGTCGCGAGGAAATACAGAGGGTACTACCTGGTCGTCACCAGTGAAGTGCGATCTGGAAGACCCAATGGGTTTGGAGCCATGGGCAACCTGACGTCAGGAAAGTTTTCGAACGCAGCTGAAGAAGTCAGTAATGAAAACAGAACTCCAGCTCCAGCAGAATGCAGTTCTAGGACGGGGGTTCAGTTTTCCCTGAGCAGAGAGGCAGCTTCAGCCAGACACAGCAGCCCTGCAGGAAACAGCAAATCTAGCCGGCAGCAGCAGTGGCAGCAAAGGAGGAAAAACCACAGAGCCTCTAGTGTAAACTCAGAACCCTCATGCCCCAAAGGGAAACGGATCACTAGAGGGTCCACTGTGACCAGTAAAGGTCTTGGTGGGAGGGTGTGCTGGACGATCAGGGTCACAAAACTAGCGGTAGCCCGAAGGAAGTTGGCGAGCCGGGGTCAGGGGAAGCTTACATACATCAGATCAGTGGTGAGTGCAGGAAGCTGGCGTCTGAAAAGAGCGGACCAGGACGGAGTGTCTGGGCGGAAAGGGGGACGGGGCTCTTGTTGGAAAGAGCTCACCCGTATCCTCAAACGGGGCACCAGAATGAAAGAACTCCCCACTCAAAGGCACTTCGCCAGGAGAATTCCAATTTTATTGCAAAAAGCTGTGTGCTTATATAGAACTAAGGAGGAGATGAAAGGACTTAGATAAATGGCAGGCAACCCATTTATTGGCAAGTTCTTCCATATATCAGCTCCGGAGCCCAGGAGTTAGTTCTCATTGGGGCTAAGGTTCCCCGCCAGCGAGATTTGAAATTGGCACCAGTGGGAGAGTTCACCCGGGCGGGAACTTTTCGCGCCACTTCAGAAAAGAAGAAGGTAGGAAGAAGAAGTCCTTAGGCGCCATGTTGTGGTTTTTCTCTGGGGTATGGCTGCCGTTTATACTTTTTCCAACAATGAGTATACCAGACAGTGCCTTGATTGACTGGTTTTCATTAAAATGGTGTTTAACAGAGATGCCAGAAAGTTGGATCCTGCTGAGTAGTGGGCCTAGAGCAATGGTGGGCAGGTGTGTGATAAAACATCTGTGGTGGGGCCATGTGGATCTGCCATTGGCTTCCAAATGGCTTGTCACTGACATGGTCAAACCAGCAGACCCTTATATGTAAAGGCATCTTGTTATATGGAGAGGTTTCAGGACGCTGTTCAAAATCAGGTTGCTATAGTCAAGGGGGCAAGCTATGTGGGATAGAAGCCTGGTTCTTGTATTCTCCTGCAGACCCTGACTCACCACACGTGACAGAACTCCCTCCCGTACTGTGTTCCATTTAAACTCCTTGTATTTCGTGAAGCAAGTACCAAACTTCCAGTGCAGCAGCAAAAAAACACCACGAAAATAGAGGATGACCATATGGCTTCACAGTCCACATGGGGAGACATTTAGCCCACAGGGGCCACAGTTTACCTACAAAGGGAGAATTCAGCAATACTGCCTCATGTTCATTGGGAAAAAAAGAAACAATGTCCACCACGTCACATAGATGCAGACCCAGCTTTTATGGTCTCACTAGAAAGGAAGCTAAAGCTCCTGACAACAACATATATTTCAAGTGCCCAACCTCACAGAGAGTTTCCCAAGAAGTCTCTAGGCCAGCAGAATTCCATTTTTGTGGAGTGTTTACCCTGTCCCTTACTTTTGAAAACTCCTCTACCACTTCCAAGATTGTGAACTCCTGATTGTTTTCCATTCCAGATATGTATACACGGAATTTCTAACTCTTTTCCTCTAATTGTTTCTTTCTTGGGGCGAAGGTATTGTCAAGACATTGTTCTGGATAAGAGTGGGAAGATTTTTGTGTAGCACATATTTACATACACATTGGATACATTTTGCAATTTTTCATTCGAAATACTGAAACTCTGACACTAACCCATACCCTACTAGACTCTGACTACTAATCCTAATATGATGGAGAAAAATAACCCAAACAGAATAGAAATACAAGCAGTTCAGAGGAGGCATGGTGAATCGTTGGTCTTGCCTTTTGCATGATATAGGGTAGGAGTTATAAATCTTGTCAATTTTTTTCTTGAAATTGTTCTCCATGTGTTTTTAAAGTTAACACACATGTGAATTCCTGTCTCCCATTTTCTGTAGCCAATTCAGCACATGTATTTTTATATGCACATACAAAATCCTACCTGGAATACATGTACATTTTTGTGAGGTGGCTAACTTGGCAGATACAAAGTATGAGAAGAAATCACTCCTCCTAAATGCTTTTGGAACTGAAAATTCAAACTATGAGTGAGCTTTTTAGTTGAGCAACATTATACATAAATCCATGTTCAGTAAAATTAATATTTTTGGATCTGTGGATGATATATATTTCATGATGAATTTTGATTGGCAAATATTTTCTACTTTCCAATGTATTTGTGTGTGTGTGTGTGTGTGTGTGTATATATATATATATATATATATATATATATATATATATATATACACTCTAGATTTTTCAAAATATGAAATACATGTGTCTTATTATACACTCCCTAAATTCACTAATGTTCATGTATGTGGTTTTATAATCAACTTTTCATAAGATTATTTTCAGAAACATTCATCCACCTGAAATACATATTTGTTTTCTAGTACTGAAAACTTACTTCAGTGAATGGTGCAAACAAATCCTTATATTTCTACAGTAACTGACCCACTTTAACATCAATGCTACTAGATTCCTATGGGACATGATGTGTATTTTGATGTTCAATTTTATTCAATACTGGTACATTTCTATTTCTTCAGTTTTGGTACATCATAAAATGTACATTTCATCCACAAGTTCACAAATTTAAAGACATTTGTAACACATTCAATCACTTCCTGCTTCAGAACACATATATTCCTACTTGTTTTTGACTGCTCTATTCATGAGACTTCTTACCAAATACATTATTTTCGATTTCCATAATCAATTTTGAAGCAAAACTCACACAGAATTTATGATAAACTACAACCCTAATATTACCATTAGATGTATAACTGGTTGGAATGAATGTATGTATATCAATATAAGATTTGCTATGTATTTTGAGATATTAATTTATTCCAATTTGTAAAGTTGGAACAAGTTATATTATTTATTCACAGTATGGTCTATTCAATCATTCTCTCTATATTCATACACACATGGTACACCTATTTGTGCCCCCAATACTAATTTATACCTCTTCAAAATATTGCTCCCAGAAATGGTGCAAGAAATACTCATGTCACCTGATCTACATATACATTTTATCATAGTAATATTCTGGCAAGAAAATGCAAAGTCACACTTACGATTGTACCAAAGCCTAAATGGAATATGAGTATGGATTATAAAAATCACCCGTGTCCAGGTTGGCTAATGCTCTCAAATGTCAATCCTATTGGTGACTACATATGTGTTTCTTCCTAAGATTATATATTCAACTTCAAGCCTGCTGAAAATGTCTAATCCAATCAATCACTTTATCATTTGCCTGATTTCCTATGCCTCTATTGATATCTGCTTTCCTACATATTTTCCCCAATTCATCATTGTGACCAACTCTACACATGTGCTGACATTTACATTTTCTCTCTACCTGAAACCCTATTGCTAAAGAACTTTTTTTTCAAATCCTATACTCACTCTTTTTTTTCTAATTCTACCAACTATCTTCCTAATCCTACCAACTATCCTTTTTAGACTGGATGTTCTCTTCGACATTCAATCATCCAAGTACAAGGTCCTATACCATTGTGTATAGATTTTTCTGAGACACATGTGCATAACATAATTCAAAGCTAAGTATCCCAATCAAGGATCCAATGCCCTTCTGGGCTTAAATCTTACCTAGATTTCTGTTTTCATACATATATTTCACCTCTATATATACTTACAAATATCGCAGGTTCCCAATACCATTATTCATCCAGCAGAATGATTCCTAACCCAAATCAAACATGTTATTAACCCTAACCATACTCTTTGCCCTCCATCTAACTTTAAAGAAGAGCAGGGACAGAGTTGGTCTTACAATACAGGAACATAAGAGATCTTCCACCTGCTGAGAACCTCAAAGGTCCATGCAGAAATGAACCCTGGGGAAGATAGAGGAAGCTATGAAGGACCTGAGAGAGCAAAAGTCATCTTCCACGACAAACAACCTGGTCAGGATGAATGGGTGTGTCTGAAGCAATCTCTCTCTTCTTAATGTAGAGAAGATGGACCAAACCAGGCCTGTGTGGAGAGCTGCTTCTGGGTGCTATGTTTGATATACCGTTCTAACTTGTGAAAGTGTCACAGGAAGTAGGGGCAGCCTCCATCTATTGGGACACTTGGAAGCAAATGTTAGGAAAAAGTGATTGCCTAGGCAGTGACCTCATTCAGTTCCAGAAGGAAGTGACCTACATCACTTTCTTGGTGATGGAACTCTCTGAACTTGGGATCCAAAAAGCCAGGCACCCAGAGGCAGTCCCAGTCCCAGTCCCAGTGGTCTCACATGATTGGATTTACCAAGGACAGAGTCAGTCTTTCTTGGTAACTACTGATGTGAAGATGGCCAAATGCCAAGAGAGCTCTGAAGAGGGGCCTTTCCTGAGAAAGCAGGTAGTGGCTCACCACTGGCACCTGACAACTTCACATTGTTGGCAAGGAGACCAGATCTGAGATAGGATAGCCCATTTTGGGGGAACATAGTATGGCCCATCAGTCAGAGGACACTCCGGATAATTACAGACCTACTTGGGGGAAGGCGGTGACTTTGTGGGTGTGCGTGTGAGTTTGTGGTTTTGTCTCATGATCTGGGAATAGGTAGGAAAGTCGCTTTGTTTGGTTTGGATTGGATCGTTTCTAGTAAGTCTTTTGATAAGGCGAGTGTTTTTATGTCTGTTTATCCCACTGTGTCTGTGGTTGTAGATATTAGAAAAGAGAATGCATCAATGGATGTTTCCTGTCTTGTAGAAAGCTTCACAGCATTCATCCTGCCCAATTTATATATGGACTGTGGCTTGCCTTATAGATGGGCAACAACTACTATCTTCCTAAGTTCCTGTTTTCTTCTTGAATTCGGGCCACTCTCCAGAATAGGCTCATGGTTTGGTGTATACAATATGTACCACCTCCAGGCTCTGTGACATGGCCACGTACTGGATAGCTGAAGGGAATGGGATCATCTCAGAAAACTCAGATATCATTGGAGAAACCCTGCTTTGTGCCATTTGCTTACCTATTGTTCTGTTGCCCTGAATGTCAGAAACGTCTTTGTCTCAGTCCACCCCTTTGTGAAGCCTGAAAGAATGGTTTTCAATGGAAATTAATGGGCATCACCTGTAGCTCTTTGTTTAATTGCTTTGGAAAGGGATGTGTTTGCATCAGACTCGTGGCAATGTGTGAGGCTGTTGCATAGATTCTCAGAACCTGATGGATCTAAAGAAAGATTACATGTGTGCTTCCAAAACCAAAATGGCCAAAAAAGCAGTCATTGTGGACGAAGTCTCTCGCCTTCCTCTGTAAGGTTCCTGACCTCCATCAATTGAAAATAGGGATCCTTTGTGTCAAATGAGTTCTTCAAACCCTGCAGAAGATAGCCCATAGGTGCTTGGGTTTTCTCATGATTCCAATTCACATAAAGAATATATACCCGAGAGTCAGTAGGCCTCAAATTCGGGAAGCAGAGCAGTATTTATGGCAGGCCTATTTGATCACTCCTGGTTCTCAGGAAGGGTGTCCAGGCAACCCTGACTTTAGGCAAATGAGGGGCAAGGGAGGTTATTTTGTACACTGTCTTGGACTGATCCCCTCATGGAAACCTCGAACCACAGGTTATGATGAGTGTCTATATGGAAGAAGATGAGGGCCTTGTGGGAGTGCTTTGGTTTTAATTGTGGTCATTTTTGTGGCGGTTGGAAGTGATGACTGGGTCTACCTGGGCTTGAACTCTGGTGTGATTCCCCTTAAAGTCTGAGTTCTGGAACTGATCTCAGAGAAATATTGCCATGAACTGTGTTCAGATTTTAGGAGGCCACGCATGGGATTCGCCCTTGGAAACTGAGATCAAGGACAGGGTGGCTTTCCACAGAGCCTTGGAATCTCAGCTAGGATATCAAATGATTTTATTCTGATAGATTTGGCAGCCATAGTTGAGAATCAGAACACCCTTGGACGTCACATTGAAGACGTCAATGGGCCTGGCTTCATGCGACCTTTTGAAGACTCTATGGGAAGACTTGCCTGTGAGAGTTCTCCAGAGCTTTCATTGAAATGAGCTTCCTCACCATTTAATGGTTCCTGAATGAACTGAAACCCACAGTGTCTCCAACTTCATCCATGAAAAATGGCTAGATAAATACAATGAAATTTTTGAAATTCCAATAATCAGGTGGCACTAGAGAACCTTTGGATGTCTTGTTGCTGATCATTAGTGTACAAGAGAATGCCATGATTGACCGAGTTTCATGAAAATGGTGTAGAACAAAGATGCCAGTAAGTTGGAGCCTGCTGAGTAGTGGGCCTATTGCAGTGGTGGGCAGGTGTGTGATAATACATCTGTGGTGTGGCCATGAGGATTTGCCATTGCCTTCCAAATGGCTTGTGACTGACATTGTGCATCCAGCAGAACCTTCTATGTAAAGGCATCTTGTTACATGGAGAGGTTCCAGGGCAAAGTTCAGAGTCAGATTTCTATGTACAAGGGGGCAAGCTCTGTGAGATATAACCTGGTTGTTGCATTCTCCTGCAGACCCTGACCCACCACAAGTGACAGAACTCCCTCCAAAACTGGGTCCCAGTTGAACTCTTTGTATTTCATGAAGCAAATACCAAACTCCCAGTGCAGCAGCACGAAACACCACGAAAAGTGGAGGATGAAATAATGGCTTTACAGTCCACACGGGGAGACACTTAGCACCCAGTGGCCACAGTTTACCTACAAAGAGAAAATTCAGCACTGCTGCCTTATGTTCATTAGAATACAAGAAACCATGTCCTCCAGGTCACATAGATTCAAACCCATCTTTGATGGTCTCACTAGAAACGAAGCTAAAGCTCCTTACAACAACATATATTTCAAGTGCCCAACCTCAGAGGAAGTTCCTCAAGAAGTCTTTAGGCCGTCAGAGCTCCATGTTTTTGGAGTGTTAATTGTTAGACCACGACACAAGAAAAGACCACTGACTCTAATTAAAATCATATTAAATTAATCTTATTATTTCTACCTTTAATGCTGCCTCCCCTCCCAAAACAGCCGGAACAAGACAGCAACCCCAGCTTTCCTACAGCCCAGCTTTATAGCCCAGAAAGTTACACAAAAGGGGTGTTACAGATAACAGAACTCTGACAAGCATCACACTAATGGTAGTTTAGGTTTTTTTTGCTGTCCCTACATCAGAATTCAGAGGACCATTAGAGCCTCAGAGAGGGATGTTGTCTGGCCAGATAAGGCAAATATTTATGATGTGTCACTAAAGTTTCAGAGAGGGCTGCTATCTGGTCAGAGAGCCGGGCATGCGTGAGTTCAAGGCACGGGCAGGCATTTCAAGCAGGTTCAGAATTTGCAGTAATTGATGGTAAAGCCAAAATTACCTTTTCATGGCTTTGTGGCAAGATGGCTCTCAATTTTAATAAAAGATCAGGTTGGGTCTATCATTTCCCCCTTTTCTCTGTGTCCCTTTCAAATCTTTAATAGATTAGGGGAAGAGCACTGAGGAAATTTTAATCCCTCAGGTAAGATTCTCCAAATTTTTAGAACTTACCCAAAACCGATCTCCCTGATTTTACCAGACTTAATTAATTACTTATATTGATAGTCTACTTATCTTTCTCTCCATTGTTGTAAGAAGAGTGGCGTCAATCATTATTTCTTCTTCTGACCTGAGACAGGGTGAAGTGAGTGGGCATGGCGTGAGGGACATGAGTTGCCTTTTATAAGTCAGTTGGGGGACATCAGTTGCCTTTTAGAAGTCATTTCGGATTGAAGTCTGGTTGGGGAAGAACAGGTTGTAAAGTCATCTGGGGATGGGTTCTTCTATGAGAGAAACAAAAACCATGAGTACTGAATAAATGTTGCAGCAGCCGGAACATGTTACTGTATAGAAGTTCCCTCACGAGTCTTTAATATCCCCAGTTATCAGGACTATCAAATTAATATTTAACTTTTAGTGTTACAGTTGTCCTTCCCCATAAGATACAGTTTAACAATGTAATGTCATCTGATCTTGTAAAATCCTTTTTCTAGTATGACCTCTGCGTCTAATAGAGAAACCTTTAATTCTGTTACTCAGGGCTTGATAATCGTACTAGCAAACACCAAACCTACCTGTGTTGGTTAGGAATATCTGCAGGCCTTAAATTAAAAATTTCTGCCTCTGGCAGCTCTTCTTGATAGTCTCTTTTTATAAGTATCAGGCATTCCTGTCTGAGAATCCTTCTTTGTAGCCTCCAGTCTTACTTATTTTGGGAGGCTAAAATAAAGTGCATACCTTAAAATATTATTATTATTATTATTATTATTATTATTATTTAAAATGCCCAGGAATGGCTGAATTTTCGTCTTAACTGTCTTTCCAAAGTGTTTGAGATGAAGCAGTCAAACGGACTTTTGTTTCTATCTATTGTTAACAGTCAGCTGAGCTTTATGGGAGTCAATTCTGGAAAAATGAGAGCACATTTTCAATTCTGCTAGTGCCATTTGCGCTAGGTGGGTCCAGGTCTTGCTTGACCATTTATCTTCCCTCAGAAGCATCAGGGATATCTCCTTTCTCTGATGACTCTCCTCTTCATAACAAATGCACTGATTGGCTTTCTGTTCTCCAGTGGTCTCATTAATCTCCCTGATCAGGAGGTTATGTGGCTCAGAGTTGAAAAGCTCTTTAGAGAAGTCCCCTGTTCCCTGGATTCAGATTGACTCAGAGGGTAAGAGCCAAATATTGGTTTTCTTGGCCCTTTTCATTTAACTTTAATTTTAAATCCTAATCTTAAACATCCAGCAAATTAATTTTAACAGCCTTATATTAAGAGTACTGGACTTTAATGTCTATAACTTTATAATTATCTTTTTATTAATTGGGATCTGTATTATTCTGTCTGTATTGTAGGTGATGACTTATTATCTTGAATAAACCCATGTTGTGTTCTTAAAGCAACACATTTGTAAAACACTAACAGGGAATCTTTAGATAACTTATAAGAAAATTTCAACTAAAATTAACAAAAGTAAAAATACTTAGTTCGTGTAATAGCTACCCTAAATTTTTTGGCTGAGTATTACATTATATCCCCTGTTTGAGATCCTAGGAATCTTGACATTTTTTATGTTTTTAACATAACTTTAAAGAAATATTATCTGACGTACTTGTTTCATAGTCATTCTCACATATAGTAAGATGGGACACACAGCCTTATCTCAGGTAAGGCAGGGCTCTTTATAAATCTTAAGCATTTTAGTTCTAAAGCTGATCTTTATTTTTTTTTGTTTGGGGGTCTGGGAAGATCTACTCCTTAAGAAACTAATAGTTCATACTCAGGATTGGTTTTTGGTAGGAAACATTATGATAAACATGGATTATTAGAATTACTTTATAATTTGGAAGGGTTTCTAGAAAACAGTATACCAGATCTGTAAGTTTCTATGTGAGGAGCCTGTAGGTCATTGTGGTGTTTGTGAACTTCCATTTTAGTGTACTGTGGCCAAGGTCAAAATGTACAGACAGTGAAGGTGTAACCCATCAACTTCATCTTCAGACACTTGCAAAATAGTTCCCAATTTCAGGTTTGGCTCTATGAGCAAGTGAATGTGCAGGTTGAGGGCTCAATCATTGGTTTTAAGAAGTATATGAACCTCTCATCAGATGATGCAGAAGAAATTGATTTAAAACAAAGTAAAGAACAGAACTGGGTCACTGTGTACCAAAAGGAGATAATATTACTCTGCTACCAAGTGTCTCTAACTAGAAATGATCAATGAAGTCATGAATTATTGATAAGGCAGTTTTGTTTTTTTAGGTGTTTTTGTTTAGGAGTATAATCCTAAAGTATTTGTTTATATTGCTTTGATTACCCTTTTGTTATTACCAGATGACAATAATGGTATGGGGTTGTTTTTATTAAAAACTAAAAATTAAAAGCAACATTGACAAAGTTTACATAAATTGTTTGTGGTCTCATGAACATTAGCTAACACCATATGATATCACATTTAAAACATGAATTAAAGAAAGCCTGAAAGTTTTCAACTTTTACATAGATTAGGCTCTCATTAACTTAAAAATACATTTAAATTGTTCCACAATGTAAAAAGTAACATAAAACTTTACATATCTTATTGATAACAGGTAAATAAATCTCCAATATATTTTTTTACCATACAACTTCAGAACACCAGCTTGATATAATGCTCTTTTAAAGTTTCTACCTTACAGACTTGCATACCTGTAAGAAATGAAAACATTAATAGCATCACAATTACATTGATGTTTCTACATTAACCAAGTTTAGCTTTTAAAGAAATGGCAGTACAATGCTCTAAAATAACAGTTCTGATTTAATAAGTTTTTTAATTTTTATGGTTCCTTGCTCTAGAAAAAATGAAACTTAATAAACACAATGTTATGGGTAAACTTATGTTTCAAAAAATTTTTGTCTCATTAACACATGACTGATTTTTAAAACCTTATATAGAGTTTAGTAAAAACTTATACAGACCTTAGTAAATGAATCAGATTTCTAACAAAAGTACTCACGAATGAGTAATCCCATATCAAATTTACTTTACTTATTTATCAAAATATTAGAGAAATGTATTGAACAGTGTAAACCATTTTTATGTTGAAGAAAATGTTCTAGAACCAAGGCACATTAGACGTTTTGTAGATATTAATATTTTATTAGATTTTTGAACACCTAGAAAAATTTGTAAGCTTAAATTTAAAAACATTTATTTTTATCTGTTTATCCGATTTAAATTGAAACATTTAAACCACGTGAACTAAAGATCTTTGGATCCACTTTTTAAAATTTGTTTTTATGAGCGCTTTTTTTAATGAGCGCTCCTTATATATGTTAATTTGTGTATCATATATATGATATACGGATATATGTCTATATAGACAGACAACACATAACAAAATTGTGCACACATAATAATAGTAAAGGCCTTGTAGTTTTTCACAGGTTAAATATCTATTGCAATGTTTCAAAAAGTCCACAGTTGGTCAAAGATAGAACTGATCAGAAAAACATTAACCTAGGTCTGTATGCTCAGAATCATGAGCTCAAAAATAATAAAGTATCTAAGGAAACAATAAGAGTCCTAGAAAAAATGACTGGCCAGTAATTAGTAAATACCATACAATTTACTTTTTTTTTCCGTTAGGCATCAAATCAGTCTCCTACTAAGCTTGCAGGCTTTTTTCATTTGCATTTCAACATGAGTCATGGCTGAGGTCTGGAAGGAGCAGAAAAAAAAACTGCTATTCTGAGCAGACACCTCAGGCCTAAGGCATATTAACCATAATTTTCCGGTTGGGGTGTTGAAAATTATGATACAAGTTCAAGATACAATTCACAAAATTTTATGTCTTTACATCTTATTTTGTCAACAGATACCATACTATGGTTTACTATCCTTGTCCAAATTAATGAACTGGTACACACAGTGACATTTTCTCTGGCTACCGAATTCAAAATTGGTTAAAAAAAAAAGTGAATGATTGGGAAGTTACTTGCCAACTTGGAAGTAGAGTTCTTCAGTTTTCCATCCTAAGTATTTAAGTTCTCTGGCATGAATTACCTGAAATCTTAAACTAAACAATGACCTAAACCCGACTTTTAACTGCAAGATTGTGCCATGCTTCAAAAACCCATTCAGATACCAGTTTTTTTATGATAAAACATCATCATTTAGACACACATTCAGCTAAGATCATTCCCAAGAAAAAATTTATAATATCAACACATTATTGCACATGTCTTAAAGGACCAGAAACAAAGACACAAGACAGACAGAAAGGAGGTAGAGACTATGGTTGTCAGACAGAATCCTTTAAACCAGAGCAGATAAGAGAAAAAATCTACTACACCAGTGGCACCACGGGGGGGACCAGATGTTTTAACAGAGGGGCAACCTGAAATGTAAAATAAAGTGTCTATATGGTGACTTTACTGAATTTAGTGTCCCCTTTTTCTTTTTCTCTTTTTTAACAAGACAGAGGTGGCATAATCCTTACAGTGCACGGAAGGAAGGAGGGTATTCCCTGAATCAACAGGGCTTTGGCAGCTGCTGGGGGTCCCTCAGTTCCTCCTTTTACTTACAGGATTAGCTCCTCTGGTTCAGTTCCACCCCAAGCAAGCTCCATCTCCTAACATTTCAGTAGACAGCTCTCACAAAGTTCTGGGGCGGAGGGGGGGTACCAAATTTGTAACTTAAAGTTCGGTTCCTGACCTAGAAGCCAATTTATACCAATTAAATAATGAGGAATGGGTTCTGAGAAAAAGAACCCTTTTGCCCTTTGCCAACAAAGGAGAAACACAGGGGACTCTGCCAAATGTTGTGACTCTCTTGATCTGGAGGGACAAGGGGTTTTAAAGGAGTTTCACTTGTTAACCTGGGAGATACTCAGTTCTTAGGTCCCCAGCAGGCATTGCCCTCTGCAATGGTTGTGCTCCAGGCAGCCAGCTAGGGGCTTCTATCATCCTGCTAAACAAAGGGGGGTAAAGTTCATCGCAGTTCCTTAAAACACAGTTCAAACGGGTGTCAGGCTTACTCTCTTTATTACCCATTTTCACGTCCAATATCCTTAAGTTTTTACAACCAAAATCACACAACAAAATGAACAAAAGCAAACAAACAAACAAAAAAAAAATAGAACGCAGAACAAAACACACCACACACACACAAAAAGAAAAACAGAAACCTGGCGCCTAAACAGAAAAACAGTGGTACAGTGCAACATCTTGCTAAAGCTCCAGGGTAGGAGCGCGTTCGTGCCCGTCGGCACCTCTCTACACTTCCAGAGGAATTTCCTACAGAACAGAACAGAGGACAGAACGATTCTTGTTACTGTCCTGGACAGGAGTATATGTGAGCCTCCCCAGGCCACATCTCTGTCATCAGAAGAGATCTCCCTTAACCGGATATCAGATGTTATAAAGGCGCCACTTACCTATGGAGGCCTCCTCCATCAGGTGCTTGCTAATAGTTTTAGTGCGGAGGTTCACTGCAATGCTCCCGGGACTAAAGGCTCTCTTCCTAAAATAGAGAAGATGGACCAAACCAGGCCTGACTGGAGAGCTGTTCCTTGGTGCCTATGGTTGATATACCATCCTAATTTGCAAAAGTGCCACAGAATGTAGGGTCAGCCTCCTTTTCATGGTACTCTTGGAAGCAACTGTTTGGACAAAGTGGTTGCCAAGGCAGTGACCTCATTCAGTTCCTGAAGGATGCGACCTCACCTCACTTCCTTGGTAATGGAACTCTCTGAACTTGGGATCCAGGAAGCCAGGCACACAGAGCCAATCCCAGTCCCAGTCCTAGTGGTCTCACTTGCTTCGATTTAGCAAGGACAGAGTCAGTCTTTCTTGGTACCTACTAATGTGAGGATGGCCAAATGCCAGGAAAACTCTGAAGATGGGCCTTTTTTGAAAAAGCAGGTAGTGGCTCACAGCTGGCTCCTGACCACTTCACAGAGTTGGACAAGGAGACCAGATCTGAAACAGGACAGGCCATATCGGGGGAACACAGTATGACCCAGCAGTCAGAGGACACTCTGGAGAGTGAGAGACCTACTTGGGGGAAGGAGGTGACTTTGTGGGTGTGGATGTGTGTTTGTGGTTTTGTCTCATGTTCAGAGAATAGGTAGGAAAGTCGGTTTGTTTGGTTTGGAGTGAACTGTTTCTAGTAAGTTGTTGGACAAGGTGAGTGTTTCTATGTCTGTGTATCCCACTGTGTCCGTGGTTGTAGACATTAGAAAAGAGAATGCATCAATGGATGTTTCCTGTCTATTAGAAAGCTTCCCAGCATTCATCCTGCCCAATTAATGAATACTCTAGGGCTTGCCTTATCAATGGGCAACACCGGCTATCTTCCTAAGTTCCTGTTTTCTTCCTGAATTCTGGCCACTCTCCAGAATAGACTCATGCTTTTGTGTCCACGATATGTAGCACCTCCAAGCACCGTGACATGGACATGTACTGGATAGCTGAAGGAATTGGCAAGAATCTCAGAAAACTCAGATACCAGTGTGACCAGGATAGTCTCAGTGGAGAAACCCTGCAATTGGCCTTTTTATTACCTATTGTTCTGTTGCCCTGAATGTCAGGAAGGTCTTTGCCTCAGGCCACGCCTTCGAGATTCCTGAAGAAAAGAGTTTTCAAACGGAAATGAATGGGCATCACCTGTGGCTGTTTGCTTAATTCCTTTGGAAAGGGATGTGTCTGAATCAGCCCTTTGGCCCTGTGTGAGCCTAGAGCTTAGATTCTCACCACCTGATGGAATGTAAGAAAGATCCCATGTGTGGATCCAAATCAAAATGGCCAAAAATCAGTCATTGTGGATGAAGTCTCTCGCATTCCTCCATAAGGTTCTTAACCTCCCTCAAGTGAGAATAGGGATCCAATGGGTCAAATGAGTTATTCAAAGCCCTGCAGATGCTAGCCCATAGGTTCTTGGGTTTTCTTATGAATCCAATTCAAATAAAGAATCTAAACCGACAGTCAGTAGGCCTCAAATTGGAGAACAGAGCTGTGTTAACGGCAGGCATATTTGATCACTCCTGGTTCACAGGAAGGGTGTCCAGGCCACCCTGACTTTTGGTAAATGAGGGGAAAGGGAGCTTACTTGGGACACTGTCTTGTGCTGCGCCTCTCATGGAATCCTCCTGCCAGAAGTTATGATGAGTGTCTATATGGAAGAAGATGAGTGTCATGTGAGAGTGTTTTGGTTTTAACTGCGGTCATTTGTGTGGAAGTTGGAAGAGATGACTGGGTCCAACTTGGCTTGCACTTTGGTGTGATTCCCCTTAGAGACTGTGTTTTGGAACTGACCTCCGAGAAGGTACAAGGTCCTATGACATTGTATATCCATATTTCTGGGACATCTCTACAGAACGTAATTCAATGCTAAGTATACCAATCAAGGGCCAAATGAACTTCTGGACTTCAAATCTTAACTAGATTTCTGTTTTCATATTTATATTGAAAGGTTAATAAAATAGATACTTGTCATTTCCTGTTTTTCTGTATGCTTAACAAAACACCATTGAAATCTTGAGAACTGTTTACTATTCTTGTTCCCAGAATGTGCTGTCCCAAACTGCCAAACTGCAGAATGTACTCCGTCAACCAGTTGCTCGCAAACTGACACTCGCCATTACCCATCAATAAATTTCTCTCCCTGCCCTCTCCAAGAAAAATATATAACCATTTCTTAAGCTGTTCTCAGGGCTCTCTGCTCTGTTCAAGTGATCTCTGAGCCCTTCATGCCGGACTCCCAATAAACCCTTTGCTGTTGCATGAGACAGTCTCTTAGTGGTCTCTGCCGCAGATGCTCGCCCAACCTTTACATCTGGTGGCCCTAGCAAGATCCGGAAGCTGCAGACAAAATACCCCCAATGGGCTCCTCTGGGGGTAAATAAGGCCCATCTTTCTCGTTTCAGGCTTCAGGTTAGGGTATGGCAAAACGGCTATTGGTAAAGAGCGTGAGCTCTCTCCCATGGTGGCTGACACACATGTCACAGAGCCACAGGCCATGTCCCTGGGGGATAGACTCGGGAAATCATGGAACAATAGTCTCCTCGACTCAGTGATATTTTGTTTCTGATTCGGTATTGCCAGCCCTTCAGGTTTTGCCGACTAGTCAGTCCTGGTCTCAGTATTGGACGTCCATTACCTGTCTTTATTGTCTTGTCTTGTCTGTGTTGTGTGTCGTTGCTTTCAGTGTCTGTGTATATTTCATTATGGGACAGATCATTTCAATGCCTCTGTCCCTGACCCTTAATCACTGGACCAAAATCTGCTTAAGGGCTCAGAATCTTTCTTTTTCAGTAAAACGCCAGACCTGGCAGATTCTGTGTCTCAGAATGACCCACCATTGCAGTCGGATGGCTCCTAGAAGGATCTTTCAACTTCGCACTTATTTGAAAAGTCCGAGATATTGTCTTTCAGCAGGTGCCACATAGACATCCAGATCAACAGCCATATATCTTAACTTGTCAGTACCTCTACAAATCTCCTCCTCCATGGGTCAAGCCTTTCCTTGTCCCTGCACCTGCTCCTACTCCTTCCCCCACGATTCTATCTCAACCTCTCTGCTCCTCCTCCTCCACCCTCTGTTCTCCCTGAGTCTCAAGACTCTACTGGACTCACCACCCCCTCCTTATCATCTGCCCTCGTCTCCCAACCCCTAACACCCTCTAAGTGATTCCCCTTCTGCTGACTCAGCCGCTCCACCATTCGAGGAAGCTAGGCTGGCCCAGCGTCATCCAGATGACTGTCCTGCGGCACACACAGCCCCTCCTTCCCTGGAGGAAGCTGGCCCGGCTAAAAGAACTCAGAGAACTCACCGACGTTTTCACACCTGCCTACTTGAGGTGACTGCCAACACCACCTAGCGACTCTCTTCATGACAGAGCAATGAGAGAAAAATCTCCTGGAATGTAGAAAAAAATATCCTCAGACCTGATGGGCGACCAACACAATTTTCCAACATAATCAAAGCTGGCTTCTCCTTAAACCCACCCAACTGGGACCCCAACACCTTTGAAGATAGGGAGCATCTGTTCAATTATTGCCAGGCTCTAACAGCGGGTCTCCAAGTGGCCGCTGGGTGACCAACTAATTTGGCCATGGTAAGAGAAATTATTCAAAGGCCTGATGAATCTCCATTTATGTTTCTAGAGAGAATCATGGAGGCATATAAGAGATATACTCCTTTCGATCCTCAGGCAGCAGATTAAAAGGCATCTGTCACGATGGCCTTAATTGAGCAAGCTGCCATGGATATTAAAAAAAAAAATAAAAGAGAGATTTTGTCAAAGAAGCCAAGAAAGTATACTATAAGAGAGAAACAGGGAGAAAGAAAGGGAGCAAAGGGAGTATGAGAGAACCAAAAGACAGACTAAGGCATTGACTAAGGTCCTGATCACAACAAGAAAGAGGCCAGAAATTAAGACATAGGGTGACAGGAAGGGCCCATGCCAGAGGCCACCCCTGGCCTCAGATCAGTGTGCCTACTCTAAAGAAAAAGGATACTGGGCCATAGAGTTCCCTATAAAGAGACAGCCACGCCAGCTGGCCATTCTGACTCTGGAGGATGACTAAGAAAGTCAGGGCTCAGAACCCATCCCCTAGCTCAGGGTAACTTTTGAAGTGGAGGGGACTCCAGAAAACTTTGAAGTCAATACAGGAGCAGTATACTCAGCCCTTAAGGCCCCATTGGGCCCTCTATCAAATAAAAGGTCTCTAGTTCAAAGGGATGATGACAGTAAATATCAGGCTTAGACAACTAAGAGGACCATGGACCTGGGGAAAGGAAAAAATCCATCACTCCTTCCTAGGAATCCCAGAATGCCTGGACCCATTGATGGGCAGAGATCTGCTCATCAAGCTCCGGGCCAAAATAACTTTTAACCATGAAGGCCCCCAAATGAAATTTCTAAATACTTCAGCAAAAACTCCTATAGTCACGGCTTTAACTATATTAGTAGAAGATGAACATCCACCATTCACATGCCCCAAGTCTGATCAAACAGGCAAGCTACCCCAAAAATGGATAACAGATTACCCAGATGCCTGGGCAAAAACTGCTGGGTTAGGCCTGGCCGTGAAACAATCTCCAATAACAGTGGAGTTAAAAACCTCAGTCTCCCCAGTCAATGTCAAATAATATCCTCTAAGCAAAAAAACTAAAGGTGGGATAAGGCCCCATATTCAGAAATATCTGGCATTAGGGGTCCTAAGGCCCTGTCAATCGGCCTGGAACACTCCCCTGCTACTAGAAAAAAAAAGCCAGGGACCGGGAACTATCGCCCCATTAAAGAGCTAAGAGAGATCAACAAAAGAGGGCAGGACATTCACCCCACGGTACCTAATCGGTACAATCTGCTTAGCACTCTGAACCCTGAGGGGAAATTATATACTGTTCTGAACTTAAAAGATGCTTTCTTTTGCTTGCCTCTGCATAAAGATAGTCAGTTGCTGTTTGCTTTCGGGTGGGTAGACCCAGAAACCAAAACGTCTGGTCAACTAACTTGGACTAGACTCCCACAGGGGTTCAAAAACTCCCCCACTCTCTTTGATGAAGCCCTCCACAGAGATCTCAACAACTTCAGAACTACGCACCCTGAATTTACCCACCTTCAATACGTGGATGTCCTGCTACTGGCAGCCAACACCAAGGAAAACTGTGAGTCTGGGACCCAAGCACTATTATATGAGCTTGCTCAACTAGGGTATAGAGTTTCGACCAAAAAGGCCCAAATTTGCTAGCATGAAGTAATCTTCCTGGGCTATTCCCTTAGGGGCAGTAAACGATGGCTCACTGAGCCCAGAAAACAAACCATTATGTAGATACCACCCCCATCTTACAGCAGACAACTCAGAGAATTTCTTGGGACTGCTGGCTTTTGCAGGTTATGGATGCCTGGGTTTGCGCCTTAGCTGCTCCATTATACCCGCTGTTAAAGGAAGATGCCCAATTCCAATGAAACCCTGAGGACCAGGAAGTTTTTGATAACATCTAAGGACACTGACACTGAACGCCTCAACTTCACTGAGCTCAGCCTGCAATTAGAGCAAGCCCTACACTACGTTAAAAATGTACATCAACTCACTCACCTTGGTTCAAAGAAACTGCAGGCATTACTGTAAGATTAAGAACAGAGTTTTCCACTAACCAACTCACAGTGAAAGGAAATAACTGAACGGGTAACAAAAGCCTGTCGGGTCCGTCAATTGGGTAATGCTTACCCATCCAAGTTTCCTAGAGGAAAGCACCTATGAGGAACCAGACCAGGACAATTCTGGGAAGTGGACATTACTAAAATTAAGCCAGCAAGGTATGGATTTAAATATCTCCTAGTCTTTGTAGATACATTTTCAGGATGGATTGAAGCCTTACACACACACACACACACAAAAAAAAAAAAAAAAAAAAAAAACGGCGCAAATGGTTTTCAAGAAGATCCTGAAAGATATTTTTCCAAGATACGATCTGCCTAATGGACTGATAATGGACTGGTTTTCATGGCCCAGATAAGTCAGGTGTTAACCAGGACCCTGTGGATTAATTGGAAGTTACATTATGCTTATATACCCCAGAACTCAGGACAGGTAGAAAAAATAAATAGAACCATTAAAGAGACCTTAACGGCCCCCTTAGGGACCTGGTGACTATCTCTCCACCCAGACATTTTTCAGCTCGGTATAGGTCTTTCCTATTGAGACATGCCTGATGAAGAGGATCTCACTAAAATTCCATTAAATCCCTTTCGTACCATAGATAATTGAAACAAACATTATGGATGCAGGGACACGCGAGCCAGATGCAGGTTGGCTAGCCTATATTACTATGTATGCCCGGCAGACTATCAAAGCGACAAACAGCCATGGCTGTGTGGGGGAAAAGCCGACTTCTTGTGTAAGTCATGGGGATGTGAGCATACAGGGGCTGCCTGGTGGAACCCAAACTCCTCATCAAATTCAGTACACAGCATTGGCCATATTACCAATTAGACAACCAAAAACTATGGCCCCCAGAGGGTTCTCTAGATCCTCAAATTCTGCATGACATTTTTAACTTCGGCAAGTGCTCAAAAGGGGGAAATTCCCCTATGTGGAATCCTTTTTCCTCCTTCGCTCACATCCTGTACTATGCTTCCCCAATAGTTCCTCACCCTCAGCCTTCTGCTCTAGACTCTCTGCTTTCACTCCCACCTCAGCAACCTGATTTCTACCCTCCAATTACTAGATCAAAAACCCAAACCTCCGCTGGAACTCAGAACATTGCCCCCTTGCTGAGGAAGCAGGTACCGAGGTACCCCTCCACCAACTCCTCTCTTTTCCTGTCAGTGTCTGCACTAGGTCCCACCAAGTCCTCTAGCAAGCTTAGCCAAAGCTCAAACCAGCTGAGAAGAGCCCTCAGACCCCTATCCAAGATGTAATGAAAATGACCTTTAAAGTTGATTTGTCATCACTGAAAACAGGTTTCTAAGAATTTAAAGTCCCTCACAGGCTTTTTGGAATACTCACTCCCGTCTTCCCCTCTGCTCTACCTGTTCTACTGCTCAAGTTTTTGTTCTAGGAAAATCCCAAACCCCTTTCCCATTATTCTTTGGCATCTCTCCTTCCTCATTCTCAGATCCACGGAGCTGCACTCAGCATCGCCTTCCCTGTCATCCCCCTCTGTACCAGGTCCACAGAAATGTCTTAAATGACCTTCTCCAGAAGTCTTTACCAAGGCTTACTTTAGGGCTTTCAGCAAAAGAGTCCCTCTGAAAAAGTTCAATGGAGATAAACTTCCACTCTTCATGTTGCCCTGTTCTACTTGGCCACTGGCTGGAAAAATCACCACCCCTAAGCTAGACATCGCCTTACCAGTTTTTCACAAAATATGTGAACAAGGACTCTGGCCTTGAGCTGGGGCTTCAGAGAGATTGCTACATTTCTAAGATAAAAAAGTTACCAACTGGGCTCCATGGTGACAGCTGGCAAGGAGGAAAAAAAAAGAGACAAAAAAGCTCTTCCATTCCAAGGTGTAATTGAAAAGTTAACGTGCACAGAACAGAGGAAAAAAAACAGAAACAAAAACTGATTTGTGTGAATTTCTGCAGACTGTGAACTTCTGAGCCCCTTCCCTTACATGTTGGGTACAAATACTAAAACTACCAAAACTTGGGGTTCAGGGGATTAATTGATTACAACAGAAACAATGCCCTCTCAATACGGATGCAAACAAATAAAACTCCTTTCCTGTCTTTGGTGCTATCTTATGTGCCTTTCCTTGTCGGTCTCTACAACAGTATAATTCTATACACTTTAACATTATTTATGTTTTCATAAAGTGGTCAATAGTTGTGATTAATTATGTAATGATGCAGATGTTTTCCAGAGTGCTCTATCAGGACGCAGGTTCATTTAAAGATCAAATAGGGGGGGCATACAACCCGGTTCCACCGGGAACCTGTATCCCTCACTTTAGCCATCCTATTAGGAATAATAGTTGCTGAAGGGGTGGGCACAGGAATAACTGCCCTAGTCCATGAGACACAACAAAGACACAATTAGAAGCAGAAATAGACCAAAGCTTAAAGACATTAAAAACCGACATCACAGCTTTACAGGAATCTTAACCTCTCTCTCTCTGAAGTTGTTTACAGAGCAGGCGAGTGTTGGACCTCCTCTTCATGAGAGAAGGGTGCCTTTTTGCTTGCATTGAGGAAAGAATGATGTTTTTTATGCCGACAATACTGGAGTTGTAAAAGAATCTATGAGTAAATTAAGAAAATTACTTGAAGAGTGTCAAAGAAAGACAGAGGCCCCCAAAGGGAGGTTTGAGTCTTGGTTCATATAGTCCACCTAGTTAACTACACTTTTATCCACCCAGGCTGGTCCATTAATAATTCTCATATTATTGTTAACTGTAGGACCCTGTTTGCTCAACCATGTAGTTTCTTTTCTCACCCAAATTGAACCTGTAATTAACCCTAACCATACACTGTTCTCTCAATCTAATTTTACAGAAGAGCGGGGACAGAGTTGGTCTTAAAATACAGGAATATAGAGGATCTTCCACCTGCTGAGAACCTCAAAGGTCCTTGAAGAAATGATCCCTGGAGAAGATGTAGTCAACTATGAAGGACCTGAGAGAGCAAAAGTCTTCCATGGCAAACAACCTGCTCATGATGAAGGGATGTGTCTGAATCAGTCACTCTCTTCTTAATGTAGAGAAGATGGACCAAAGCAGGGATGTGTTGAGAGCTGCTCCTGCGTGCCAATGGGTGACATACCATTCTAACTTGTGAAAGTGTCACAGAAAGTAGGGGCAGCCTCCTTCTCATGGGAACCTTGGAAGCAACTGTTAGGACAAAGTTGTTGTCAAGGCAGTGACCTCATTCAGTTCCTAAAGAAAGTGACCTCACCTAACTTCTATGGTGATGTAACTCTCTGAACTTGGAATCCAGGAAGCCTGGCACCCAGAGCCAGTCCCAGTCCCAGTCCCAGTTGTCAAACTTATTTTGATTTACCAAGGACAGACTCAGTCTTTCTTGGGACCTACTGATGTGAGGATGGCCAAATGCAAGAAAAGCTGTGAAGAGGGGGCTTTCCTGAGAAAGGAGGCATTGGCTCACCACTGGATCCTAAAAACTTCACAGAGTTGGCCAAAAAGACCAGATTTGAGAAAGAACAGGCCATTTCCTGGAACATAGTATGGCCCACCAGTCAGAGGACTCTCCGGATAGACACAGACCTACATGGGGGAAGGAGGTGCCTTTGTGATGTGGGTGTGAGTTTGTGGTTTTGTCTCATGTTCTGAGAATAGGTATGAAAGAAGGTTTGTTTTTTTTTGGAGTGAACGGTTTCTAGTAAGTCGTTTGACAACGCGAGTGTTTCTATGTCAGTGTATCCCACTGTGCCCGTGGTTGTAGACATTAGAAGAGAGAATGCATCAATGAATATGTCCTGTCAGCTAGAAAGCTTCCCAGCATTCATCCTTCCCAATTTATTAATGGACTGCAGCTTGCCTTATTGATGGGCAACACTTACTATCTTTCTAAGATCCTGTTTTCTTCCTGAATTCTGGCCACTCTCCAGAATAGGCTCATGGTTTTGTGTTTAAGATATGTACAACCACGAAGCTCTTTGAAATGACCATGTACTAGATAGCTAAAGGGAATGGCGAGCATCTCAGAAAACTCAGATATCAGTGTTACCAGTAAAGTCTCAGTGGAGAAACCCTGCTTGGGGCCTTTTGATTACCTAATCTTCTGTTGCCCTGAATGTCAGGAAGGTCTTTTCCTCAGGCCACCACTTTGTGAAGCCTGAAGAAAACAGTTTTCAAATGGAAATGAATGGGTATTACCTGTGGTTCTTTGCTTAATTGCATTGGAGAGGATGTGTCTGAATCAGCCTATTTGCCCTGTGTGAGGCTGTGGCTTAGATTCTCACCTTCTGATGGATATAAAGAAAGATCCCATGTGTACATCCAAGACCAAAATGGCCACAGAGCAGTCCTTGTGGATGAAGTCTCTCGCCTACCTCTGTAACTTTCCTGAACTCCAACAAGTCAGAATAGGGATCCTTTGGGTCAAATGAGATCTTCAAAGCCCTGCAGAGGCTAGCCCATGGTTGCTTGGGTTTTCTCAAGACTCCAATTTACATAAAGAATCCAAACCCCACAGTCAGTTGACCTCAAATTGAAGAAGTGGAGCAGTATTAATGGGAGGCCTATTTGATCTCTCCTGGTTCACAAGAAGGGTGTCCATGCCACCCTGAATTAGGCAATTTAGGTGCAAGAGAGCTTATTTTGGACACGGACTTGAGCTGTGCCCCTCATGGAAAACTCTAGCCACAGGTTATTATGTGTGTCTATATGGAAGAAGATGAGCGCCACGTTGGAGTGTTTTGGTTTAAATTGTGGTCATTTGGGTGGCGGTTAGAAGAGATGACTTGGTCCACATGTGCTTGAACTCTGGTGTGATTTTCTTAGAGACTGAGTTCTGCAACTGAACTCAGAGAAGTATTGCCATGAATAGTGTTGAGATTTTAGGAAGCCAGGCATGAGTGTCGCCCTTGGAAACTGAGTTCTAGGCCCAGGGTGGCTTTCCACAGAGCACTGGGCCTCTCAGCCAGGATACCACATGATTTTATTCTGAAAGACTTGGCACCCATCGTTGAGAGTCAAAACTCATATGGACCTCACATTGTAGAGCTAAATGAGCTAAACATTATGTGATCTTTTCACCATTCTTTGGGAAGCCTTACCTGTGTGTGTTCTCAAGAGCTTTCATTGAAATGAGCTTCCTAACCATTTAATGGTTCCTGAATGAATTGAAACTCACAGTGCCTCCAACTTCATCCTTGAAAAATGGCTAGATAAATGCCATGAAATTTTTGAATTTCCCATCACCAGGTGGCACTGGAGAACCTTTGGATGACCTGTTGCTGGTCATGAATATTTCAGTGTCTTGTTTTACTGGGTTTCATGTAAATGGTGTAGAACAGAGATGTCAGTAAGTTGGACTCTGTTGAGTAGTGGGCCTAGAGCAGTGTTGGGCAGGTATGTGATAAAACATCTGTGGTGGGGCCATGTGGATCTGCCATTGGCTTCCAAATGGCTTGTGACTGACATGGCACAGCCAGCAGAACCTTCTGTGTAAAGGCAACTTGTTATATGGAGCGATTTCAGGATATTGTTCAGAATCAGGTTGCTATGGTCAAGGGGTCAAGCTATGTGGGATAGAAGCCTGGTTCTTGTATCATCCTGCAGACCCTGATCCACCACACGTGACAGAACTCCCTCTTGCACTTTGTTGCAGTTGAACTCCTTGTATTTCATGAAGCAAATACCAAACTCCCAGTGCAGCAGGAAGAAACACCACGAAGTGGAGGATGACCATATGGCTTCACAGTCCACACTTGGAGACACTAAGCCCCAGTGGCCACAGTTTACCTACAAAGAGAGAATTCAGCACTGGTGCCTCGTGTTCATTGTAAAATAAGAAACTTTGTCCTCCTGGTCACATAGATGCAGACCCAGCTTTGAGGGTCTCACTACAAAGGAAGCTTAACTCATGACAACAACCTATATTTCTGTGCCCAACCTCAGTGGCAGTTTCTCAAAAAGTTTTAGGCAAGCAGAGCTCCATGTTTGTGGAGTGTGTACCCTGTCCTTATTTTTGGAAACTCCTATTCCACCTCCAAGTTTGTGCACTCTTGAGCATTTTCCATTCCAAAAATGTAATCACAGATTTTGTAACTCTTCTCCTCTAATTGTGTCTTACTTGGGGCCAAGGTAATGTCAAGGCATGGTTCTGGATGAGACTGGGAAGATTTGTTGTAGCACATATTTGCATACACATTGGATTAATTTTCCTATTTTCCATTCGAAATTCTGAATCCCTGACACTAACCCATATTCTACTAGACTCTGACTACTAATCCTAATATGATGGAGAAAAATAACCCAAACAGTACATAAGTACATGCAGTTCAGAGTTCGACTTGCCATTTGCATGATAAAGGGTAGGTGTTATAAATTTAGTCAATTTTTAATTGAAATAGTTCTCCATGTGTTTTCAAAGTTAACAAATATGTGAATTACTCTCTCCCATTCTCTGGAGCCTATTCAGCACATGTATTTTTATATGCACAAATAGAATCCTGGGTGATATCACACGTACATTCTTGTGAGTTACATGACTTAGCAGATACAAAGTGTGAGAAGTGACCACTCCTCCTAAACCCTGTTGGAACTGAAAATTCAACCTATCGGTGAGCTTCCCAGTAGAACAACATTATACATAAACCCATGTTCAGTAAAATGAATGTTTTTGCATCTTTATGATATATATTTCATGATGAATTTCGATTGGCATATATATTGCTACTTATTAATGTCTCTGTTCCTGTGTGTGTGTGTGTGTGTGTGTGTGTATATATATATATATATATATATATATATATATATATATATATATATATACTCCAGATTTTTAAAAATATGAAATATATGTGTCTTATATACAATCCCTAAATTCATTCATGTTCATGTAAGTGGATTAATAATCAACTTTTCACAAGATTATTCTTAGAAATATTCATCCACCCGAAATACATATTTGTTTCCTAGTACTGAAAACTAACTTCAGTGAAAGGTGCATACAAATCCTAATATGTCTACATTAACTGACCCAGTTTAACATCAATGCATGTAGGTTACTATGGAACATGATGTGTATTTTTGACGTTAATTTTTATTCTACAATGGTACATTACTATTCCTTCAGTTTATGTACATCATAGAATATATATTTTATTCACTAGTTAACAAATTTATAGGCATTTGTTTCACTTTCAATCACTTCCTGCTCCAGAACACATGAATTTCTCTACGTTTCTTCAGTGGTCTATTCATGAGACTTTTTTTCCAAATACATTTTTTTCGATTTCCATAATAAATTTTGAAACAAAACTCACAAACCCTTCATGATAAACCATAACCCTAAGATGATCATTAGATATATAACTTTTTGGAATGAATGATTGTATATCAATACAACATTTCTTATATATTTTCAGATATCTATTCAATCCATTATTTAAAGTGGATCCAGTTATATTATTTATTCACAGTATGGTCTATTCATGCATTATGTGTATATTCATAGAAACAGGGTACACATCTTTGTACGACTATACTAATTTGTAAGTCTTCAAAATATTGCTCCAAGAAATGGTGGAAGAAATACTCATGTCACCTGATCTACATACACATTTTATCACAGAAATATTCTGGACACCAAAAGCAAAGGTCACACTTACAATTGTACCAAAGCCTAAATAGAAAGTGAGCATGGATTACTAAAAACATCCATGTCCAGGTTGCCTAATGCTCTCAAATATCAATCCTATTGGTTACTACGTATTTGTTTCTTCCTAAGATTATCTATTCAACCTCAAACCTGTTGAAAATGTCTAACCCTATCACACAATTTATACTTTGCTTGATTTCCTAATGTCTCTATTGATATCTGCTTTCCTACATGATTTCCCCAGTTCATCATTGTGACTGACTCTTCACATGTACTGACATTTACATACACTCTCTACCCGAAACCCTATTGCTGAAGAACTTTTGGTCCAAATCCTATGCTCACTCTTTTTTCTAAACCTACAGACTACCTTCCTAATCCTACCGACTATCGCTTTTTGACTGGATGTTCTTTTCAACATTCAATCATCCAAAGTACAAGGTCCGATGCCAGTGTATATTGATTTATTTGAGACATCTGTGCAGCACATAACTCAAAGCTAAGTATCCCACTCAAGTCCCCAGTGCCCTTCTGGACTTCAAATCTTACCTAGATTTCTGCTTTCATCGTTATATTTCACATATATACTCTTATAAATATCTCAGGTTGCCAATGCCATTATTCATCCCGCAGAATGATTCGTAACCCAAATCAAACGTATTATTAACCTTAACTATAAGGTTCCTTCAATATAATGTACAGAAGAGCAGGGACAGAGTGGGTCTTACAATATAGGAATGTAGATGATCTTCCACCTGCTGAGAACCTAAAAGATCCATGGAGAAATGATCCTTCGAGACTATATAGGCAGCTATGTAGGACCTGAGAGAGCAATAGTCATCTTCCATGGCAAACAACCTGGTCAGGGTGAATTGATGTGTCTGAATCAGCCTCTGTCTTCTTAAAGTAGAGAAGATGGACCAATCCAGGCCTGTGTGGAGAGCTGTTCCCGGGTGCCTATGGTTGATATACCAATCTAACTTCTGAATGTGTCACAGGATGTTGGGGCAGCCTCCATCTCATGGGAACCTTGGAAGCAACTGTTAGGACAAAGTGGTTACCGAGGCAGTGACCATATTCAGTTCCTGAAAGAAGTGACCTCACTTCACTTCCTTGGTGATGTAATTCTCTGAACTTGGGATCCAGGAAGCCAGGCACCCAGAGTCAGTCTCACTCTGAGTCCCAGTGGGCTAACTTGTTTGCTTTTCCCAAAGACATAGTCAGTCTTTCTTGGTACCTACTGATGTGAGGAAGGCCAAATTCCAGCAGAGCTCTGAAGAGGGGCCTTTCCTGAGAAAGTAGGTAGTGGCGAACCACTGGCTCCTGACAACTTCACAGAATTGGCCAAGGAGACCAGAACTAAAACAGGACAGGACATTTTTGGGGAACATAATATGGCCCACCAGTCAGAAGACACTCCGGATAATCACAGACCTACTTGGGGGAAAGAATTGCCTTTGCCATTGTAGGTGTGAGTTTGTGTTTTTTTCTGATGTTCTGAGAATAGCTAGGAAAGGTGGTTTGTTTGGTTTGGAGTGGACTATTTCTAGTAAGTAGTTTGACATGGTGAGTGTTTCTATGTCTGTGTATTCCACTGTATCCGTTGTTGTAGACATTAGAAAAGACAATGCATCAATGGATGTGTTGTCTCTAGTTGAAAGCTTCCCCGCATTCTTACTGCCCAATTGATGAATGGACTGCAGCTTGCCTTATGGATGGGCAACATCTACTATCTTCTTAAGTTCCTGTTTTCTTCGTGTTTTCCAGCCACTCTCCAGAATAGGCTCATGGTTTTGAGTCCCAGATATGTAACACCACAAGGCTCTGTGACATGGCCATGTACTGGATAGCTTAAGGGAATGGGAGCATCTCAGAAAAATCAGATATCAGTGTGACCAGTAAAGTCTCAGTGGAGAAACCCTTCTTTGGGCCATTTGCTTACTTCTGTTTCTATTACCCTGAATGTCAGGAAAGTCTTTGAATCAGGCCACCCTGTTGTGTAGCCTTAAGAAACTGTTTTCATATGGAAATGAATGGACATCACCTGTGGCTCTTTGCTTAATTGCTTTGGAATGGAATGTGTCTGATTCAGCCTCTTGTCCTTGAATGAGGTTGTGGCTTAGATTCTCAGCACCTGATGGATCTAAAGAAAGATCCCATGTGATTTCAAAACCAAAATGACAAAAAGAGAAGTCATTGTGGATGAATATTTTTGCCTTCTTGTTTTATGTTCCTGACCTCCATCAAGTGAGAATAGGGATACTTTGGGTCAAATGAGTCTTTGAAATCCCTGCAGAGGCTAGCCCATATGTGCTTGGGTTTTCTCATGAATCCAAATCACATCAAGAATTTATAGGCTTCAGCCAGTAGGCCTCAAATTTGAGAAGCGGAACACTTTAACAGCAGCAATATTTGATCACTCCTGGTTCACAGGAATAGTGTTCAGGCCACCATGTTTTTAGGCAAATGAGGGGCAAGTGAGCTTATTTTGGACACTACCTTGTGCTCATTGAAACCTCCAGCTAGAGATTATGATGAGTGTCTACAAGGAAGAAGATTATGGCCCTGTGGGAGTGATTTCATTTTAATTTTGGTCATTTTTGTGGCAGTTGAAAGGGATGACTGGGTCCACCTGGGCTTGAACTCTGGTATGATTTACCCTTAGAGACTGAGTTCTGGAACTGACCTCAGAGAAGTATTGCCATGAATTGTGTTGGGATTTTAGGAGGCCAAGCATGAGACTCACTCTTGGAAACTGAGATCTAGGCCCAGGGTGGCTTTCCACAGAGGCCTGGGAATCTCAGCCAGAATATCACATGATTTTATTCTGAAAGACTTGGTAGCCGTAGTTGAGAGTCAAAACACACATGGACCTCACATTGTAGACGTCAATTGGCCTGGCTTCATGTGACCTGTTGGCAACTCTTTGAGAAGCCTTGACTTTAGAGTTCTCCAGAGCATTCATTGAAATGAGCTTTCTCAACACTTAACGGTTCCTGAATGAATTGAAACCCACAGTGCCTCTAACTTCATCCTTGAAAACTTGCTAGATAAATACCATAAAATTTTGGAAATTCCCATGACCAGGTGGCACTGCAGAAACGTTGGATGTCCTGTTGCTGATCATGTGTATACCAGAAAGTGCCTTGTTTGACTGGGTTTCATGAAAATGGTGTAGAATACGAGATGCCAGGAATTTGGAGCCTGCTGAGTAGTGGGCCTAGAGCAGTGGTGGGCAGGTGTGTGATGAAACATCATGGTGGGGCCATGTGGATCAGCTATCGGCTTACAAATGGCTTGTGACTGATATGGCGCAGCCCCCATTCCCTTGTATGTAAAGGCATCTTGTTATATGGAGAGGTTTCAGGGCAATGTTCATAATCAGGTTGCTATGGTTATTGGGACAAGCTATGTGGGATAGAAGCCTGGTTGGTACATTCTCCTGCAGACGCTAACCCACCCCACGTGACAGAACACCCTCCAGCACTGTATCCCAGATGAACTTCTTATATTGTGTGAAGCAAGTACCAAATTCCCAGTGTAGCAGCAAGAAACACCACGAAAATTGGAGGATGATCAAATGTCTTCACTGTCCCCACCGGGAGACACTTAGCCTCCAGTGGACACAGTTTACCTACAAAGAGAAAATTGAGCACTGCTGCCTCATGTTCATTGAAATATAAGAAATCATGTCTTCCAGGTCACATAGATGCAGACCCAGCTTTTATGGTCTCACGACAAAGGAAGCCAAAGCTCATGACAACAACATATATTTCAAATGCCCAACCTCAGAAGCCGTATTCCAAGAAGTCTTAGGCCAGCAGAGCTCTTTGTTTGTGGAGTGTTTACCCTGTCCTTTACTTTTGGAAACGCCTCTACCACCTCCAAGGTTGTGAACTCCCGAGCATATTCCATTAAATATATGTATTCATAGATTTTCACACTTTTCTACTATAATTGTGTCTTACTTGGGTGAAGGTAATGTCAAGGAATTGTTCTGGATGTGAGTGGGAAGATTTTTGTGTAGCACATATTTACACACACACTGGATTCATTTTTCAATTTTTATTTTGAAATACTGAATCCCTGACACTAACCCATACCCTACTAGACTCTGAATTATGTCCTAATATGATGGTGAAAAATAACCCAAAAAGAATAGAAATACAAGCAGTTCAGAGGAGGCATGGTGTATAGTTGGAATTGCCTTTTGCATTATATTTTGTAGGAGTTATAAATCTAGTCAATTTTTTGTTGAAATAGTTCTACATGTGTTTTTAAAATTAACAAGTATATGAATCCCTGTCTCCCTTTCTCTGTAGCCTATTCAGCACATGTATTTTTATATGCACATATAGAATCCTACCTGATATCACTCGAATAGACTTGTGAGGTGGCTGAATTTGCAGATGCAAATTGAGAGAAGAGATCACTCCTCCTAAACGCTGTTGGAACTGAAAATTCAACCTATGGGTGAGCTTCCTAGTTGAATAACATTATTCATAATTTCATGTTCAGTAAAATTAATATTTTTCAATCTGTTGATTATATATATTTCATGATAAATTTCTATTGGCATATATATCACTACTTTTTTTATTGGTTGCTCAAAACATTACAAAGCTCTTGACATATCATATTTCATACATTAGATTCAAGTGGGTTATGAACTCCCATTTTTACTCCAAATACAGATTGCAGAATCACATCAGTTACACATCCATATTTTTACATAATGCCCTATTAGTTAATGTTCTATTCTGCTACCTTTCCTATACTCTACTATACCCCCTCCCTTCTCTTCCCATCTTTTCTCTCTACCATACCTACTCTAATTCATTTCTCTCGTTGTTTATTTTCCCACAACCTCTTATATGTAATTTTGTGTAACAATAAGGGTCTCTCTCCATTACCATGCAATTTCCCTCTTCTCTCCCTTTCCCTCCCACCTCATGTTTCTGCTTAATGTTAATCTTTTCTTCATTCTCTTGCTCCCTGCTCTGTTCTTAGTTGCTCTCATTATATCAAAGAAGATATTTGGTATTTGTTTTTTAGGGATTGGCTAGCTTCACTATGCATAATCTTCTCTATTGCCATGCATTTTCCTGCAAATTCCATGATTTTGTCATATTTTAGTGCTGCGTAATCCTCCATAGTATACAAAGGTCACATTTTTTTTATCCATTCATCTATTGAAGGGCATCTGGGTTGGTTCCACAGTGTAGCAATTGTGAATTGTGCTGCTATGAAAATCGATGTGGCAGTATCACTGTAGTACGCTCTTTTAAGGTCTTCAGGGAATAGTCCAAGAAGGGCAATAGCTGGGTCAAATGGTGCTTCCATTCCAAGCTTTCACCGGAGTCTCTATACTCCTTTCCAAATTGGCTGCACCAGTTTCAGTCCCACGAGCAATGTACAAGAGTACCCTTTTCCTCACATCCTCGCCAGCACTTGTTGTTGTTTGACTTCATTATGGCTGCCAATCTCACTGGATTGAGATGGTATTTTAGGGTGGTTTTTATTTGCATTTCTCTTACTGCTAGAAATGGAGAGCATTTTTTCATGTACTTGTTAATTGATTCTATGTCCTCCTCTGAGAAGTTTCTGTTCAGGTCCTTGGCCCATTGGGTTATTGGTTATATTATTGTCTAATTTTCTGAGTTCTTTGTATACTTTGTATACTCTAGATATTAGGTCTCCATGTGAAGGGTGAGGACTAAAAATTTGTTCCCATGATGTAGGCTCCATATTTACCTCTCTTATTGTTTCTCTTTCTGAGAAAAAAAAATTCAGTTTAAGTAAGTCCCATTTCTTGATTCTTGTTATTAACTCTTGTTCTATGGGTGTCCTATTAAGGAATTTGGAGCCTGACCACACAATATGTAGATCTGAGCCAACTTTTTCTTCTATCAGACGCAGAGACTCTGATTTGAACCTAGCTCCTTGATCGACTTTGAGTTAACTTTTGTGCAGGGCGAGAGGAGGGGATTCAGTTTCATTTTGTTGCATATGGATTTCCAGTTTAACCAACACCATTTGATGAAGATGCCATCCTTCCTCCATTGCAGGCCATTAGCTCTTTTATCAAATATAAGATAGTTGTAGCTTTTTGGATTAGTCTCTGTGTCCTCCATTCTGTACCATTGGTCCACCCGCCTGTTTTGGTACCAGTACCATGCTGTTTTTATTATAATTGCTCTGTAATATAGTTTGAAATCTGGTATTGCTATACTGCCTGATTCACACTTCCTGCTTAGAATTGCTTTTGCTATTCTGGGTCTTTTATTTTTCCATTTGAATTTCATAATTGCTTTATCTATTTCTACAAAAAATTCCTTTGGGATTTTGATTGGCATTGCATTAAACCTGTAGAGAACTTTTGGTAATATAGCCATATTGATGATGTTAGTTCTTCCTATCCATGAACGGGGTATATTTTTCCATTTTCTAAGATCTTATTCTATTTCTCTTTTTAGGGTTCTGTAGTTTGCATTATATAAATCTTTCACCTCTTTTGTTAGGTTGATTCCCAAGTATTTAATTATTTTGAGGAAATTGGGAATGCAGTGTTTTGACTCATTTTTGTTTCAGAAGTTTTGTCGCTAATATACAGAAATGCCTTTGATTTATGCATGTTGATTTTCTATCCTGCCACATTGCTGCATTCATTTATTAGTTCTAGTAGTTTTTTCTATAGACCCTTTTGGGTCTTCTATGTATAGAATCATGTCATCTGCAAATAGTGATAAGTTAAGTTTTCTTTTCCTATTTTTATGCCTTTAATGTCTTTCATCTCTCTAATTGCTCTGGCCAGTTTTTCGAGAACTATATTGAATAGAAGTGGTGATAGAGGACATCCCTGTCTTGTTCCAGATTTTAAAGGGAATGCCTTCAATTTTTCTCCATTCAGAATGATGCTAACCTGAGGCTTAACATAGATAGCTTTTACAATGTCGAGGTAAGTTCCTGTTATCCCTAGTTTTTAAAATGTTTTGAACATAAAGGAATGCTCTACTTTGTTGAATGTTTTTTCTGCGTCTATCGAGATGATCATATGGTTCTTATCTTTAAGTCCAATGATGTTGTGAATAACATTTATTAATTTCCATATATTGAACCAGCCTTGCATCCCAGGGATGAATCCTAGTTGATCATGGTGCACAATTTTTTTGATGTGCCTTTGTATCCAATTCGCCAGAATTTTAATGAGGATTTTTGCATCTAGGTTCATCAGAGATATTTGTCTGTAGTTTTCTTTCTTTGAGGTGTCTTTGTCTGGTTTCAGAATCAGGGTGATGTTGTCCTCATAGAACGAATTTGGCAGAGCTCCCAGTTTTTCTATTTCCTGAATAACTTGAAAAGTAATGGTATTAATTCTTCTTTAAAGGTTTTGTAAAACTCTGCTGTATACCCATCCGGTCCTGGGCTTTTCTTGGTTGGTAGTCTTTTGATTGCTTCTTCTACTTCATCCATTGATATTGGTCTGTTTAAATTGGGTGTTCCCTTATGACTCAGTGTGGGCAAATCATATGACTTAAGATATTTATCGATGTCTTCACTATTTTTTATTTTATTGGAATACAGGTTTCCAAATAATTTCTAATTTTCTTCTGTATTTATGTTGCATCTGTTGTGATATTGCCTTTTTCATCCCGTATGTTAGTAATTTGAGTTCTCTCTCTTCTTCTCTTCATTAGCATGGCTAAGGGTCTGTCGATCTTATTTATCTTTTTGAAGAACCAACTTTTAGTTTTGTTAATTTTTTCAATAGTTTCTTTTGTTTCAATTTCGCTCTGATTTTAATAATTTCTTGCCTTCTGCTACATTTGCTGTTGTTTTGCTCTTCCTTTTCTAGGGCTTTGAGATAAAGTGTGAGCTCATTTATTTGTTGTTTTTTTTTTTTCTTTCTATTTTTGAGGAATGACCTCCAGGAGATGAATTTACCTCTTAAAACTTCTTTCATTTTGTCCCATAGAATCTGATATGTTGTGTCTGTATTTTCATTTATCTCTAAGAATTTTTTGATTTCCTCCTTTATGTCTTCTGTAACCCATTGATCATTCAGTAACATATTGTTCATTTTGCATGTAATGTATGATTTTTTCTTTTTTCTTTTATCATTGGTTTCCAGTTTCATTCCATTATGATCACAAAAAATTCATGGTATTATCTCCTCCCCTTTATATTTACTGAGGGTTGCCCTATGGCAAAACATATGGTCTATTTTTGAGAAGGATCCATGTGCTGCTGAGAAAAAAGTATATCCACTTGATGATGGTTGATATATTCTATATATGTCACTTAAGTCTAGGGTATTGATTGTGATATTGAGTTCTATAGTTTCTTTATTCAACTTTTGTTTGGAGGATCTGTCCAATGGTGAGAGACGTGAGTTGAAGTCACCCATAATTATTGTACTGTGGTCTATTTGATTCTTGAACTTGAGGAGAATTTGTTTAATGAACGTCGCAGCACCATTATTTGCTGCGTGAATATTGATAATTGTTATGTCTTGTCAGTGAATGGTTTCTTTTATCAGTATATAATGTCCTTCCTTATCCCTTTTGATTAAATTAGTCTTGAGGTCAATTTTATTCTATAGGAGGATGGCCACCCCTGCTTGGTTACGAGGACTGTGTGCATGGTATTAATTTTCCCAATCTTTCACCTTCAGCTTGTGTATGTCTTTTCCATTCAGATGTGTCCCCTGGAGGCAACATATTGTTGGATTTGTTTTTTTTAATTCAAGTTACAAGCCTATGTCACTTTATTGGAGAGTTTAAGCCATTAACGTTTAGAGTTACTATTAATATATGGTTTGTACTGCCACCCATGTTTGCTTATATCTTTTTTTTAAATTAGTTTGTTTCTCCATGATTAGCTTTTCCCGCCCTCTGTCATTACTGAGGCACTTCCCACTGATGGTTTACATTGTTGATTTTCATTTCTTCCTCGTGTAGTGTTTTGCTCAAGATGCTTTCCAATGCTGGTTTTCTGGCTGCAAATTCTTTTAGCTTTTGTTTATCATGAAATATTTTTATTTTGTTTTCTTACATTAAGCTTAATTTTGCTGGATACATAATTCTTGGTTGGCATCCATTGTCTTTCAGTGTTTGAAGTACGTTGTTCCAGGATCTTCTCACTTCCAGCATCTGTGATAAAAAAAAAAAAACATTGTTAACCTTTTTGTTTTACCCCTGATTGTAATCTGCCTCTTTTCTCTGGTAGGTTTTAATATTTTCTCTTTGTTTTGTATATTGGATATCTTCATAACAATGTGTCTTGGCATTGGTCTACTGTGATTTTGTGTGCTCAGTGTCCTGTAAGCATCTACAATTTGTTTATCTGTTTCCATTTTTATTTTTGGAAAGTTTTCTCTAATTATTTCATTCAGCAGGTTACTCATTCCCTTGGTTTGAATCTCTGTACCTTCCTCTTTCGGGATGACTCATAAGTTTGTTTTTTTAATGTTATCCCATATCTCTTGGATGTTTTCTCATAATTTTTTACAGCATTTCTTTCTTGGATAGAGTTTTTTCAAGATGATATATTTTGTCTTCATTATCTGACATTCTGTCTTCTACTTGCTCCACTCTGTTAGTGATACTCTCAATTGAGTTTTTAATTTGGTTTATCATTTCCTTCATTTCTAGAATTATTGTTTGATTTTTCTAATAATCTCTATCTCCTGATAAAGATGCTTAATTTCTTATTTTATCTGTTTATGTAATTCATTTTCAATGCGTTCTTTCACTGTTTGTTTTTGTTGTCTCGTATCCTCTTTAATGTTCCATTACATCTGTCTAAGGTATTCCTTGAGTTCTTTATATGACCATTTTTCTGATGACTCCAGATGCTCTTGAATATTTAGGCTGTCCTTCATTGTTTGTACTTTTTTTCTTCCTTGCTTTTTTATGCTGCTCATGTTACTTCTTGTTCTGTTTGACTACTGAGTTACTGCTTAGTCTTATAAATTTATTTGATGCTTGGAAGGAAAGATATTAGAAGGGAAGGGAAGAAGTCACTAAAGAGAATGAGAGTAGCCAGGTAGAATTCAAGGAAGGGGGTATAATAAAATTGAAAAGAAATGAAAAGACAAAAGAAAAAAAATAGAAAATAAAGAAAGAAAATTTTAAGTAATAATGATAATTAAAAAATGAAAATTAAAATTTAAAATAATAATAATAATAATGAAATAAAAAATTAAAAAAATAAAAAACATTAAAAAAGTTAAAGAACAACAACAAAAATGAAAATGAAAGAAAAAGAAAAACATACAAATAATTTAATAATAATAATACATGCAGTACTAGAGTTCAATTAACTTCTCTTCCAGTAGGTGGAGCTGTGTGCACTGGGCCAAGCTTCTCCTCTAAATAAGTGGGAACAAATCACTGTGCAGCAGCTCTTCCTCCCAGACTCGGCGGGTCTCCAATCCTGAGTGCCTAGGGCCTTCTCTTGTGCTTCCTCAAGCCAGGCCCCGCTCACCTTTGACGCTCACCACAATACTGGTTACACGCCAGGCCTCTGCTCCTGGTAGCCCTGTTTTAATGAACGCCTGGGCACACTATCCCTGTTTGCCTCCCTCAGACCCTAAGTTTGTAGAGCTTTGTCCTGAGAACCGCCAGCGAATTTTCTTGTCTTCCAGGAGCCACAGGTGCCCAGAACAGGCCTAGCGACCAGCAGGCATGGTAGTCACGTCACCTCAATTGGAGTAATTGCAGAGCAGAGCCTTCTCCAGCACTTAGTACAATCCAAGTGGCCCACCGGCATGGTAGTCACATAACCCCAATAGGAGTAGGGGCAGAGCAGAGTCTTTGCCCATGGTGCCCGGAACAGGCCCAGCAAACTGCCGGCTTCGTAGTCACGACACCCCAATTGGAGTAGCGGCAGAGCAGAGCAACCACCCGCGCCCTCAAGGTAGACAAATCTGCACCCGACCAGCAGAAGAGGCCCAGCGGCCTGCCAGCGCGGCAGACACTTCACCCCATTTGGAGTAGGGGCAGAGCAGATCCATCGCCCATGCCCGTAAGGTAGGCAGACCTGCGACCGACGGCAGAACAGGCCCACCCACCCGCTGGCATGGTAGTCACGTCACCCCAATTGGAGTAGGGGCAGAGCAGAGCCGTCGCCCGTGCCTCTAAGGTAGGCAGACCTGAGACCGACTGGCAGAACACCCCAGGGGTCCATGGGTGTGGTACACACGTCACACCAATTAGAGGAGGGGCTTAGCAGAGCCGCTTCCCGCGCCTGCAGGGTAGGCAGACCTGCGACCGATCAGGAGAACAGGCCCAGCGGCCCATCAGCATGGTAGATAGATCACCCCAATTGGAAGAGCACAACAGCCACCCCCCGCCCCTGCAAGGAAGACTTTTCAAATATACAAGAGCAATATAAATATATAGGGGGAAAATTTCAAAATCACAACAGTTTCACCAAGCAGAAAGAAACGCGAGCCGTATGAAAAGACAAAGAAAAAATGACCACAAGCAATGCAGGTCAACACAACTTTAGAAGAGGTAATAGCTGCAGCAGATGGAATGTCAGATAAAAAACTCAGGATATACATGCTTCAGATAATCTGGAGTCTCAAGGAAGACATTAGACAGCAAAATCAGACAATGAAAGATCACTTCGACAATGAATTACACAAACAAATCCAAGAAGCAAAAGATCAATTATACAGGGAGATAGAAATTGTAAAAAATGACAAACAGAAATCCTAGAAATGCAGGAAGCAATAAAACAACTTAAAAACTCAATTGAGAACACTACCATCAGAGTAGAACACTTAGAAGATAGAACATCAGACAATGAAGACAAAGTATTTCAACTTGAAAAGAACATAGACAGCTCAGCAAGACTGTTAAGAAACCATGAACAGAACATCCGAGAAATATGGGATAACATAAAGAGACCAAACTTAAGAGTCATTGGGATACAGGAAGGTATAGAGGTCCAAACCAAAAGAATGAGCAATGTATTTAATGAAATAATACGAGAAAACTTCCCAGACATGAAGAATGAGACAGACTCCCAAGTCCTAGAAGCCAACAGGACGCCGAATGTGCAAAATCATAAGAGATCCACACCTAGACGCATTATAATGAAGATACCCAATGTACAGAATAAAGAGAGAATTTTAAAAGCTACAATTGAAAGGAAGCAGATTACATTTAGGGGTAAAGCAATCAGGATAACAGCTGATATTTCAACACAGACTCTGAAAGCTAGAAGATCCTTGAAATATATGTTTTTGTCAGGAGCTTTAGCTTCATTTCTAGTGAAAGCATCAAAGCTGTGTCTGCATCTATGTAACCTGGAGAACATGGTTTCTTATTTTCCAAAAGACATGAGGCGGCAGTGCTGAATTCACTCTTTGTAGGTAAACTGTGGCCACTGAAGGCTAAGTGTCTCCCCGTGTGGACTGTGAAGCCATTTGTTCATCCTCCACTTTTCATGATGTTTCTTGCCGCTGCACTGGGAGTTTGGTATTTGTTTCACTAAATAAAATGAGTTCAACTGAGACCCAGTGCTGGAGGGAGTTCTGTCATGTATGGTGGGTCAGGGTCTGCAGGAGAATTCACCAACCAGGATTCTATCCCACATAGATTGCCCCCTTGATCATAGCAACCTGATTCTGAACATTGCCCTGAAAATCTCCATATAAAAAGATGCCTTTACATGGAGAGGTTTCAGACATATAAGGTTCTGCTGGATGCATCATGTCAGTCTCAAGCCCTTTGGAAGTAATGGCAGATCCACATGGCCCCACAAGAGATGTTTTATCACACACCTGCACACCACCTGCACACACACCACTATTCAGTAGGCTACAAGTTACTGGCATATCTGTTCTACACCATTTTCATGAAACCCAGACAATCAAGGCACTATCTGGTACACTCATGATGAGCAAAAGGACATCAAAGGTTCTCCAGTGCCACCTGGTCATTGGAATGGCAAAAATTTCATGGTATTTATGTAGCCACTTTTCAAGGATGAAGTTGGAAGCACTGTGGGTTTCAATTCATTCAGGAACCATTAAATGGTGAGGAAGCTCATTTCAATAAAAGTTCTGGAGAACTCTCACAGGCAATTTTTCTCAAGGAGTGAGCTAGATCTCAGTTTAGAAGGGCGAATCTCATTAGTGGCCTATTCCACTGCCACACAAATGACCGCAATTGAAACCAAAACACTCCCACATGACCCTCATCTTCTGCCATAGAGACACTCATCATAACCTCTTGCTGCAGGTTTTCATGAGGGATGCAGCCCAAGACAGTGTCCAAAATAAGCTCACTTACCCCTCAATTGCCTAAAGTCAGGGTGGCCTGGACACCCTTCCTGTGAACCAGGAGTGATCAAATAGGCCTGCCCTTAATACTGCTCTGCTTCTCCATTTTGACTGTTACTGATTGTTGAGTATAAATTCTTTGTGTGAATTGGAGTCATGAGAAAATCCAAGCACCTATGCATTAGCCTCTTCAGGGCTTTGAAAAACTCATTTGACCCAAATGATATCTATTCTCACTTGATAGAGGTCAGGACTTACAGAGGAAGGCAAGAGACTTCATCCACATTGACTGCTCTTATGGCCATTTTGGTTTTGGATTCAGAGATGGGATCTTTCTGTAGGTCCGTCAGGTGCCGAGAATCTAAGCCCCAGCCTCACATAGGGCCAAGGGGCTGATTCAGACACATCCCTTTTGAAGCAATTAAGCAAACAGCCACAGGTGATGCCCATTCATTTTCATTTGAAAACTGTTTTCTTCAGGCTTTACAAAGGGGTTGCCTGAGGCAAAGAAATTCCTGACATTCAGGGCAACAGAACAATAGGTTAGCAAAAGGCCCAAAGCAGGGTTTCTCCACTGAGACTTTACTGGTCACACTGATATCTGAGTTTTCTGAGATGCTCCCATTGCCTTCAGCTATCCAGTACATGGCCATGTAACAAAGCTTGGAGGCGGTACATATCTTGGACACCAAACCATGAGACTATTCCGGAGAGTGGCCAGAATTCAGGAAGAAAACTGGAGCTTAGGAAGATAGTAGGTGTTGTCCATTCATAAGGCAAGCTGCAGTCCATTCATCAATTGCACAGGATGAATGCTGGGTAGCTTTCTACTAGACAGGCCACTTCCATTGATGCATTCTCTTTTCAAATGTCAACAACCACGGACACAGTGGGATACACTTTTAGAAACCCTCGCCATGTCAAACGACTTTCTAGAAACAATCCACTCAAAAACAAACAATCCACCATCCCTACCTATTCTCAGAACATGAGACAAAACCACAAACTCACACCCACACCCACAAAGCACCTCCTTCCCAGAAGTAGGTCTTTGATTATCCGGAGTTTCCTCTGACTGGTGGGCCATACCATGTTCCCCCGAAATGGCCTGTACTTTCTCAGATTTGGTGTCTTTGCCAGAACAACTACCTGCTTTCTCAGGAAACACCTGTCTTCATAGCTTTCCTGGCATTTGGCCATCCTCACATCAGTTGGTACCAATAAAGACTGACTCTGTCCTTGGTAAATCCAATCAAGTGTGCCAACTGGGACTGGCACTGGCTCTGGGGGCCTAGCTTTCTGGTTCCCAAGTTAAGAGAGTTCCACTACAAAGGAAGTGAGGTGAGGTCACTTTTTTCAGGAACTGAATGAGGTCACTGCCTTGGCAACTACTTTGCCCTAATAGTTGCTTCCAAGGGTCCCATGAGATGGATGCTGCCCCAATTCCTGTGACATTTTTACAAGTTAGAATGATATATCAACCATAGTCACCCAGGAACAGCTCTCCACACAGGCTTGGTTTGGTCCATCTTCTCTACATTAAGAAGAGAGAGGCTGATTCAGACACAACCCTTCATCCTGACGAGGCTGTTTGCCATGGAAGATGACCTTTGCTCTCTCAGGTCCTTCATACCTGCCTACATGTTTTCCAGGGATAATTTCTGCATGGACCATTGAGGTTCTAAGTAGGTGGAAGATCCCCTCCATCCCTGCATTGTAAGACCCACTCTGTTCCAGCTCTTCTGTAATGTTATATTGAGGGAACAGTGTATGGTTATGCTTAATAACCAGTTCGATTTGGGTTAGGAATCATTCTACGGGATGTATAATGGTATTGGGTAACTGCAATACTTACAAGAATATATAGGTGAAATATAAGTATGAAAACAGAAATCCAGGTAAGATTTGAAGTCCAGAAAGTCATTGGGTCCTTGATTGGATTACTTAGCTTGAATTACGTTCTGCACAGGTATCTCAGATAAAATGATATACAATGGCATAGGAACTTGTACCTTGGATGATTGAATGTAGAAGAGAACATCCCCTCAAACAGAGATAGTCAGTAGGATCAGGAAGATAGTCGGTAAGTATCGGAAGAACAATGAGTATAGGATTTGGACCAAAAGTTATTTAGCAATAGGGTTTCGGTTAGAGAGTGAATTTCAATAACAGCACATGTGAAGGGTCTCTAACAATGATGAAGTGGGGAAAATATGTAGGAATGCAGATATCAATAGAGACATTACGAAATCAGGCAAAGTATAAAGTGAGTGATAGGATTAGATATTTTCAACAGGGTTGAGGTTGAACATATAATCTTAGGAAGAAACAAATATGTAGTCACCAATCGGATTGACATTTGAGAGCATAAGGCACCCTGGACGTGGATGTTTTTAGTAATCCATGTTCACTTTCTATTTAGGATTTGGTAGAATCATAAGTGTGACCTTTGAATTTTGTGTCTAGAATATTACTGTGATGAAATGTATATGTAGATCAGGTGACATGAGTATTTCTTCCACCATTTCTGGAAGCAATATTTTGAAGATGTATAAATTTGTATTGGGGCTACAAAAAGGTGCACCCTGTGTCTATGAATACAGAGGAAATGCATGAATAGACCATACTGTGAATAAATAATAAAACTGGTTTCAACTTGAAATAATAGATTGAAATAAATTTGAAAACAAATAAGAAATCTTATATTAATATACAATCATTCATTCCAACCCATTATACATCTAATGGAAATATGAGGATTTTGGTTTATCATGAAAAGTGTGTGACTTTGCTTCAAATTGATTATGAAAATCGAAAATAATTTGTTTGGAAAGAAGTCTCATGAAAAGACCAGTCAAGAAACCTGGAGGAATACATGTGTTCTGAAGCAGGAAGCGATTGAAAGTGAAACAAATGCCTATAAATTTGCGAAATTGTTGATGAAATATATGTCCTATGATGTCCATAAACTTAAGAAAGAGTAATGTACCAGTGTGGAATAAAAACGAACGTCAAAATACACAACACGTCCAATAGAATTCTACATGCATTGATGTTAAACTGGTTCAGTTACTGTAGAAATATTAGGATTTGAAGGCACCAATCACTGTAGTTAGTTTTCAGTACTAGGAAACAAATATGTACTTCAGGTGGATGAATATTTCTGAGAATAATCTTGTGAAATTTTTATTATAAATCCACATACATGAACATGAATGAATTTTGGGACTCTAAATAAGACACAAATATTTCATATTTTGAAAAATATGGAGAATATATATATATATATATATATATATATATACACACACACACACACACACACACACACACACACACACACACAAAACACACACACAGACTTTAAAATGTAGTAATATATGCCAATCGAAATTCATCATGAAATATATATCATCCACAAATGCAAAAATATATATTTTACAGAATATGGATTTATGTATAATTTTGTTCAACTAGGAAGCTCACCCATAGGTTGAATATTCAGTTCCAAAGCGTTTAGGAGGAGTGATCTCTTCTCACAATTTGTATTTGCTGAGGAAGTCACCTCACAAAAATGTAGGTGTGATACCAGGTAGCTTTCGGTATGTGCATATAAAAATACATATGTTGAATAGGCTACAGAGAAAGGGAGTCAGTAATACACATATTTTGAACTTTAAAAACACATGGAGAACTATTTAATTAAAAATTGACTAGATTTATAACACATAAACTTGTATCATGTAAAAGGCAAGTCCAAATATACATCATGCCTCCTTTGAACTGCTTATATTTATATTCTGTTTGTGTTATTTTTCTCCATCATATTAGGATTAGTAGCCAGAGTCAAGTAGGGTATGGGATAGTGTCAGGGATTCTGTATTTTGAATGGAAAATTGGAAATTGTATCAAATGTGTGTGCAAATATGTGCAACCCAAAACTTCCCACTCTGATCCAGAACAATGCCTTGACATTACCTTCGCTCCAAGGAAGACACAATTAGAGGAGAAGAGTTAGAACATTTGTGAATACATGTCTGGAATGGAAAATGCTCAGGAGTTCACAAACTTCGAGATGGTAGAGGAGTTTCCAAAAGCAAGGGACATGGTAAACACAACACCAACATGGAGCTCTTCTGGCCTAAAGACTGTTTGAGAAACTGCATGTGAGATTGGGCACTTGAAATATAAGTTGTTGTCAGAAGTTTTAGCTTTCTTTCTAGTGAGACCATCAAAGATGGGTCTGCATCTATGTGACCTGGACGACATGTTTTCTTATTTTCCAATGAACATGGGGCAGCAGTGCTGAATTCTCTCTTTGTAGGTAAACTGTGGCCACTGGGGGCTTAGTGTCTCCCCGTGTCGCTGTGAAGACATTTGGTCATCCTCCACTTTTCGTGGTGTTTCTTGCTGCTGCACAGTGAGTTTGATATTTGCTTTACAAAATACAAGGAGTTCAACTGGGACACAGTGCTGCAGGGAGTTCTGTCACTTGTGGTGGGTTAGTGTCTGCAGGAGAATGCACCATCCAGGCTTCTATCACTCATTGCTTGCTACATTGCCCCCTTTTCCATTGCAACACAATTCTGAACATTGCCCTGAAACCTCTCTATATAACAAGGTGGCTTTACATAAATGGGTCTGCTGGCTGCTGCAAGTCAATCACATGCTATTTGGAAGCCAATGGCAGATCCACATGGCCCCACCGCAGATGTTTTGTCACACACCTGCCCACAACTGCTCAAGGAGCACTACTCAGAAGGTTCCAACTTACTGGCATCTCTGTTCGATGCCATTTTCATGAAACCCAGTAAATCAAGGCCCAGTCTGGTACACTCATGATGAGCATCAGGAGATCTAACTGTTCTCCAGTGCCACCTGGTCATGGGAATTTAAAAAATTTCATGGTATTTATCTAGCCATTTTTCAAAGAGGAATTTGGAGCCACAGTGGGTTTCAATTCATTCATGAACCATTAAATGTTGTGGAAGCTCATTTCAATGAAAGATCTGGAGAACTCTCACAGGCAATGCTTCCCAAAGAGTGGCCTAAAGGTCACATGAGGCCAGGCCCATTGAGGTCTACAATGTGAGGTCCATGGGTGTTTTGACTCTCAAATATGCCTGCCAAGTCTTTCAGAATAAAATCCGGGTATATCCTGGCTGACATTCTCAGTGCTTTGTGGAAAGCCACCCTGGGCTTAGATCTCAGTTTCCAAGGGCAAGTCCAATGCGTGGCCTCCTAAAATCCCAACACAATTCATGTGAATACTTCTCTGAGGTCAGTTCCAGAACTCAGTCTCTAAGGTGAATCAAACCCGAGTTAAAGCCCAGGTGGACCCAGTCTTATCTTCCAACAGCCAAATAAATGACCACAATTAAATCCAAAACACTCCCACATTGCCCTCATCTTCTTCCATATAGACACTCATCATTACCTCTGGCTGGAGGTTTCCATGAGGGGTAAAGCACAAGACAGAGTTTGAAATAATCTCCCTTGCCCTCATTTGCCTAAAGTCAGTGTGACCTGGACACCCTTCCTGTAAACAAGGAGTGATTTAATAGGCCTGCCACTAATACTTCTCTGCTTCTCCAATTTGAGGCCTACTGACTGTCATGTATAGATTCTTTATGTGATTTGGATTCATTAGAAAACCCAAGCACATATGGGCTAGCCTCTGCAGGGCTTTGAAGAACTCGATTAATTCAAAGGATCCAAAAATTCACTTGTTGGAGGTCAGGAACCTAACAGAGAAAGGCAATAAACTTCATCTACAATGACTGATTTTTTAGACATTTTGGTTTTGGATGAACACATGGGATCTTTCTTAAGATCCATTAGGCGCTGAATATCTAAGACACAGCCTCACACACGGCCAAGAGCTGATTCACACACATATCTCTCAAAGCATTTTAGCAAACAGCCACAGGTGATGCCCATTCATTTCCATTTGAAAACTGTTTTCTTCAGGATTCACAAAGGGGTGGCCTGAGACAAAGACCTTCCTGACATTCAGGGCAACAGAGGAATAGGGAAGCAAAAGGCCCAAAGCCGGTTTTCTCCACTGAGACTTTCCTTGTCACACTGATATCTGAGTTTTCTGAGATGCTCCCTTTCCTTTCAGCTATAGAATACATGGCCATGTCACAGAGGTTGGAGGTGGTACATAACTTGGACAAAAAACCATGAGCCTACTCTGGAGAGTGGCCAGATTCAGAAAGAAAACAGGAACTTAGGAAGATAGTACGTGTTGCCCATTGATAAGGCAAGTCAGAGTCCATTCATAAATTAGGCAGGATAAATGCTGGAATTATTTCTACTAGACAGGACACATCCATAGATGAATTCTCTTTTCTAATGAATACAACCACGGACACAGAGAGTTACACAGACATAGAAACACTCACATTGTCAAAGGAATTACTAGACACAGTCCACTCCAAACGCAAGAAACTGCCTTTCCTACTTATTCTCAGAACATGAGAAAAAACCACAAACTCACTCCCACACCCACAAAGACACCTCCTTCCCCCAAGTAATTCTGTGACTATCCTGAGTGTCGTCTGACTGGTAGGCGATACTATGTACCCCCAAATGGCCTGTCCTGTCTCAGATATGGTCTCCTTGGCCAAATCTGTGACGTTTTCAGGAGCCAGAAATGGGAAAGTACCTTTTTCTCAGGAAAGGCCCCTCTACAAAGCTCTCCTGGCATTTGGCCATCCTCACATCAGTAGGTTCCAGGAAACACTGATTCTGTCCTTGGTAAATCAAAACAAGTGACCTCAATGGGACTGGGACTGGGACTGGCTCTGGTTGCCTGGCTTCTGCACACAAGTTCAGAGAGTTCCATCACCAAGGAAGAGAGGTGAGATCACTTACTTCAGGTAGTGAATGAGGACACTGCCTTGGCAATCACTTTGTCCTAACAGTTGCTTCCAAGGGTCCCATGAGATAGAGGCTGCCCCTACTTCCTGTGACACTTTCACAAGTTAGAATGGTGAATCAACCATAGGCACCCAGGAACAGCTCTCCACACAGGCCTGGTTTGGTCCATTTTCTCTACATTGAGAACAGAGAGGCTCATTAAGGTACAACCCTTCATCCTGACCAGGTTGTTTGCAATGGAAGATGAGTTTTGCTCTTTAAGGTCCTTCATAGCTGCGTATATCTTCTCCAGGGATCACATCTGCATGGACCTTTGAGTTTTTCAGCATATGGAATATCCCCTACATTCCTGTATTGTAAGACCAACACTGTCGCTGGTCTTTTGTTAAGTGAGATTGTGGGAACAGTGTATGTTTAGGGTTTAATTACATGTTTGATTTGGGTTAGGAATCATTCTGCTGGATGAATAATGGTATTGGGAACCTCTGATATTTATTAAAACATAGACATAAAATATAAGTATGAAAACAGAAATCTAGGTAAGATTTGAAGCTCAGAAGGGCATTGAGCTGTTGATTGTGATACTTAGCTTTGAATGATGTTCCGCATATATGTCTCAGATAAATCGATAATCAATGGCATAGGACCTTGTACCTTGGATGATTGAATGGAAAAGAGAACTTCCACTCAAACAGGGAAACTCAGTAAGATTAGGAAGATAGTCAGTAGCTTTCAGAAGAAGAGTGAGTACAGGATTTGGACCAAAAATTCTTTATCAATAGGGTTTCGCTTAGAGAGTGAAAGTAAATATCATCACATGTGAAGAGTCACTCACATGGTGAACTGGGGAAAATATTTAGGAAAACAGACATCAATAGAGACATTAGGAAATCAGGCAAAGTATAGAGTGAGTGATAGGATTAGACATTATTAACTGCATTTAGGTTGAATATATAATTTTAGGAAGAAACAAATACGTAGTCACCAATAGGATTGATATTTGAGACTATTAGGCAAAGTGGACCTGGATGTTTTTAGGAATCCATGTTCAGTTTCCATTTAGGCTTTGGTACAATCATAAGTGTGACTTTTGCTTTTTGTGTCCAGAATATTACTGTGATACAATGTATATGTAGATAAGGTGACCTGAGTATTTCTTCCACCATTTCTGGGAGCAATATTTTGAAGACGTATAAATTAGTATTCGGGGTACAAACAGGTGTACTCTTTGTCTTTGAATATGGAGAATATGCATGTATAGACCATACTGTGAATAAATAATATAACTGGTTCCAACTTCAAATAATGGATTGAATTGAAATGTGAAAATATACAGGAAATCTTATATTGATATACAACCATTCATTCCAACCCGTTTTACATCTAATGGTAATATGAGGATTATGGTTTATCATGAAGAGTGTGTGAGTTTTGCTTAAAATTGATTATGGAAATTGAAAATATTTTTTTTGGAAAAAAGTCTCATAAAAAGACCAGTCAAGAAACCTGGAGAAATACATGTGTTCTGAAGCAGGAAGTAACTGAAAGTGAAACAAATGCGTATAAATTTGTGAAATTGTAGATGAAATACATATCCTCTGATGTGCATTAACTGAAGGAATTGTAATGTACCAGTGTTGAGTAAAAATGAATGTCAAAATAAACATCATGTCCCATAGGAATCTTCTTGCATTGATGTTAAACTGAGTCAGTTAATGTAGAAATATTAGGATTTGAATGCACCATTCACTGAATTTAGTTTTCAGTCCTAAGAAACAAATATGTATTTCAGGTGGATGAATATTTCTGAGAATAATCTTGTGAAAATTTGATTATAATTCCACATAAATGAACATGAATGAATTTTGGGACTGTACATAAGACACATCTATTTCATATTTTGAAATATATGGAGAGTGTGCATATATATATATATATATATATATATATATATATATATATATATATATATACAAGAGTGTGTATACACACACACACAAAACAGACATTAAAAAGTAGCAATATATATGCCAATTGAAATTCTTCATGAAATATATATCATCCACATATCCAAAAATCTTCATTTTACTGAGCGTGGATTTATGTGTAATATTGTTTAACTAGGAAGCTCACCCATAGCTTAAATTTTCAGTTACAACATCGTTTAGGAGGAGTGATCTCTTCTCATAATTTGTATCTGCCAAGTCAGCAACCTCACAAAAATGTACGTGTGATACCAGGTAGGATTCCATATGTGCATATAAAAATACATGTGCTGAATATGCTACAGAGAAAGGGAGACAGAAATTAACATATTTGTCAACTTTAAAAACACATTGAGAGAGGGAGGGGCAGATCTGCCAATTGCTCCTTCAAGGTAGGCGGACCTGCGACCCACCAGCTGAACAGGACCAGTGGCCCGCCACCGTGGAAAACACATCGCCCTGGTTGGGGGAGGGGCAATGCCGCCGGGCCTGCAATGTAGGCAGACCTGTGACCCACAGCAGGACAGGCCCAGCAATCTGCGGAGGGGCAGAGACGCCCTCTGCGCCTGCAAGGTAGGTGGACCTGCAACCACCAACAGACCAGGCCTATGGCCCGCCAGCATGGTATACACATCGTCCCGGTTGGGGGAGGGGCGGAGCAGCCACAGGCGCCTGCAAGGTAGACAGACCTGCAAGGGACAGACAAAACAGACCCAGTGGCCCGCGGATGGTCAAAGCTGCCGCCCACGCCTGCAAAGTAGCCCGACTTGCGACCCACTGGCAGAACAGGCCCAGTGCCTGCAGAGGGGCAGAGCTGCTGCTCGCACCTTCAAGGTAGGCGGACCAGCTACTGACTGACAGAACAGGCCCAGCAGCCTGCTGGTGTGGTAGGCACATTGTCCCAATTCTAGGAGGGGCAGAGCCACCACCCGTGCCTGCGAGGGAGACTTTGAAACTATACAAGAGCAATATAAATATATAGGGGAAAAATTCAATAACACAACAGTTTCACCAAGCAGAAAGAAATATGAACAGTATGAAAAGACAAGGAAAGAAAGGACCATAAGCAATGCAGGTAAAGTCAACGTTAGAAGAGGTAATATCTGCAGCAGATGGAATGTCAGATAAAGAACTCAGGATATACATGCTTCAGATGTTCTGGAGTCTCAAGGAAGACATTAGAGAGCAAAATCAGACAATGAAAGATCACCTTGATAATGAATTACATAAAAAAAATCCAAGAAGCATAAGATCAACTATACAGGGAGATAAAGATTATAAAATCAAACAAACAGAAATCCTAGGAATGCAGGAATCAATAAACCAACTTAAAAACTCAATTGAGAATACTACCAGCAGAGTAGAACACTTAGAAGATAGAACATCAGACAATGAAGACAAATTATTTCAACTTGAAAAGAACAGAGACAGCTCAGCAAGACTTTTAAGAAACCATGAGCAGAACATCCAAGAAATATGGGATAACATAAAAAGACCAAACTTAAGAGTCATTGGGATACAGGAAGGTATAGAGGTCCAAACAAAAGGAATGAGCAATATATTCAATGAAATATAGGAGAAAACTTCCCAGACTTGTAGAATGAGACAGAATCGCAAATCCTAGAAGCTTACAGGATGCCAAATGTGCAAAATCATAAGAGATCCACACCTAGACATATTATAATGAAGATGCCCAACATACAGAAAAAGGAGAGAATTTTAAAAGCTACAAGATAAAGGAAGCAGATTACATTTAGTGGTAAACCATTCAGGATAACAGCTGATCTTTCAACACAGATTCTGAAAGCTAGAAGATCCTGCAATAACATTTTTCAAACACTGAAAGAAAATGGGTTCCAACCAAGAATTGTGTATCCAGCGAAATTAAGCTTCAGGATAGAAGATGAAATTAAAACTTTCCACGACAAACAAAAGTTAAAAGAATTTGCAGCTAGAAAACGATTTCTTAAAAACATCCTTGGCAAAACATCACAGGAAGGGGAAATGGAAAATAACAATGAAAACCAACAGTGGGAGGTAGAGGAGTAAAGGGGGGAAAATAATCAAGGAGGAAAACAAACCATGTTTAGTAACATAAATATACAAATATGGCTGGAAGAACAACCCATATCTCAATAATAACCCTAAATGTTAATGGCTTAAACTCACCAATAAAGAGACACAGGCTAGTAGAATGGATCATAAAACAAGACCCAACAATATGCTGCCTACTGGAGATGCATTTGTTAGGAAAAGATATACATAGACTGAAGGTGAAAAGTTGGGAAAAATCATATCACTCATATGGACTTCGGAAACAAGCAGAAGTGTCCATACTCATATCAAATAAAATGGATTTCAAGCCAAAGTTAATCAAAAGGGATAAAGAGGGACACTACATACTGCTCAAGGAAACCATACACCAACAAGACATAACAATCATAAATATATATGCCCCAAACATTGGTGCAGCTATGTTCCTCAAACAAATTCTTCTCAAGTTCAAGATTCTAATAAACCAATATACAATACTCAAGGGAGACTCAAACACACCTCTCTCACTAATGGACTGATCTTCCAAACAAAAGTTGAATAATGAAACTATAGAACTCAGTAACACAATTAATAACCCAGACTTATGATGTATATATAGAATATACCACCCAACATCAAGCAGTTACACTTTTTTCTCAGCAGCACATGGATACTTCTCAAAAAACAAATCATATATTATGTCACAGAGCTACTCTTAGACAATATAAAGGAGTAGATATAATACCAGGCATCTTATCTGATCATAAGAAAATGAAACTGAAAATCAACAATGAAAGAAAGAAGGAAAAATCATGTATCACATGGAGAATGAAAAATAGGTTACTGAATGAACAATGGGTTATAGAAGACACCAAGGAGGAAATTAAAAAATTCTTAGAGATAAATGAAAACACAGACATTACATATCAGAATCTATGGGACACATTGAAAGCAGTTCTAAGAACAAAATTCATTGCTTGGATTTCATTCCTTAAAAAAAGGAAAAAAAAAGACAAATAAATGATCTCATACTTCATCTCAGAATCCAAGAAAAAGAAGAGCAAAACAACAGCAAAAGAAGTAGAAGCCAAGAAATAATTAAAATCAGAGCTGAAATTAATGAAATCGAAACAAAGAAACAATTGAAAAAATTGACAAAACTAAAAGATGGTTCTTTGAAAAAATAAATAAAATCGACCGACCCTTAGCCAAGCTAACAATGAAAAGAAGAGGGAGAATTCAGTATCACAACAGATAGTTCAGAAATACAGAAGATAATCCGAAATTATTTTGAATTCTTATTCTTCAATAAAATAGAAGATAGTGAAGGCATCGATAAATTTCTCAAGTCATATAATCTGCCCAGATTGAGTCAGGAGGATATAGGCAACCTAAACAGACCCATAACAATTGAGGAAATAGAATAAACCATCAAAAGACTACCAACTAAGAAAAGCCCAGGACCGGATGGGTATACAGCAGAGTTTTACAAAACCTTTAAAGAGGAACTAATACCAATACTTTTCAAGCTATTTCAGGAAAAATGCAAAAATCCTCAATAAAATTGTGGCGAATCGGATACAAAAACATATTAAAAAAATTGTGCACCATGATCAAGTAGAATTCATCCCTGGGATGCAAGGCTGGTTCAATATACAGAAATCAATAAATGTTATTCATCACATCAATAGACTTAAAAATAAGAACCATTTGATCATCTCGATAGATGCAGAAAAAGCATTCGACAATGTACAGCATCCCTTTATGTTCAAAACTCTGGAAAAACTAGGGATAACAGGAACATACCTCAATAATGTAAAAGCAATCTATGCTAAGCCTCAGGCTAGCATCATTCTGAATGGAGAAAAATTGAAGGCATTCCCTCTAAAATCTGGAAGAAGATAGGGATGCCCTCTCTCACTTCTTCTGTTCAACATAGTTCTCGAAACACTGGCCAGAGCAATTAGAGAGATTAAAGTAATCAAAGGCATAAAAATAGGAAAAGAAGAACGTAAATTATCACTATTTGAAGATGACATGATTCTATACTTAGCAGACCCAAAAAGGTATACAAAGAAACTATTAGAGCTAATAAATGAATTCACCAAAGTGGCAGTATATAAAATCAATACGCATAAATCAAAGGAATTCCTGTATATCAGCAACAAATCCTCTGAAATAGAAATGAGGACAACCATTCCATTCAAAATATCCACACACACACACACAAAAAAAAAAATACTTGGGAATCAACCTAACAAAAGAGGTGAAAGACTTATAAAACGAAAACTACAGAACCCTAAGGAGAGAAATAGAAGAAGATCTTAGAAGATGGAAAAATATACTACGTTCATGGATAGGAAGAACTAACATCATCAAAATGGCAATATAACCAAAATTCTCTATATGTTAAATGCAATGTCAATCGGGTCTAAAAGCATGCAATGGAGGAAGGATAGCATCTTCAACAAATGGTTCTGGGAAAACTGGAAATTCATATGCAACAAAATGAAACTGAATCCATTTCTCTCGTCATGCACAAAAGTTAACTCAAAATGGATCAAGGAGCTTGATATCAAATCAGAGACACTGCATCTGATACAAGAAAAAGTTGGCTATGATCTACCTACTGTGGGGTTGGGCTCCTAATTCCTCAATAGGACATCCATAGCACAAGAGTTAATAACAAGAGTTAATAACTAGAATCAACACATGGGACTTACTCAAAGCAAAAAGTTTTTTCTCAGCAAAAGAAACAATAAGAGAGGTAAATAGGGAGCCTAAATTCTGGGAACAAATCTTTACTCCTCACACTTCAGATAGAGCCCTAATATCCAGAGTATGCAAAGAACTCAAAAAATTAAACAATAAGAAAACGAATAACCCAATCAACAAATGGTCCAAGGACCTGAACAGACACTTCTCAGATGAGGACATACAATCAATCAATAAGTACATGAAAAAATGCTCACCATCTCTTGCAGTCAGAAAAATGGAAAACAAACCCACCCTAAGATACCATCTCACTCCAGTATAAATGGCAGCCATTATGAAGTCAAAAAACAAGTGCTGGTGACGATGTGGGGAAAAGGGTACACCTGTACATTGCTGGTGGGTCTGCAAATTGGTGCAGCCAATTTGAAAGAAGTATGGAGATTTCTTGGAAGCTAGGAATGGAACCACCATTTGACCCAGCTATTCCCCTTCTCAGTGTATTCCCTAAGACCTAAAAAGTGCATGCTGCATTGACACTGCTACATTGATGTTCATAGCAGCACAATTCAAAATAGCAAGAGTGTGGAACCAACCTAGATGCCCTTCAATAGACGAAGGGAAAAAAATGTGGCATTTATACACAATGGAGTAATACTCTGCATTAAAAAATGTCAAAATCATAGAATTTGCGGGGAAATAGATGGCATTAGAACAGATTATGCTAAGTGAAGCTAGCCAATCCCTAAAAAAAAAAAAACAAATGCCAATAGTTTTATTTGATATAAGGAGAGTAACTAAGAACAGAGTTGGGAGGAAGAGCATGAGAAGAAAATTAACATTAAACGGGGGTGAGAGGTGGAAGAGAAAAGGAAAGAGAAGGAAAATTGCATGGAAATGGAAGGAGACCCTCATGGTTATACAAAATTACATACAAGAGGAAGTGAGGGGAAAGGGGGGAAAAAACCAAGGGGGAGAAATGAATTACAGTAGATGGAGTAGAGAGAGAAGATGGGAGGGGAGGGGATGGGGGATAGTAGAGGATAGGAAAGACAGCAGACTACAACAGACACTACTATTGCAATACGTACAACAGTGGATGTGTAACAGATGTGATGCTGAAACCTGTATACGGGGTAAAAATGGGAGTTCATAACCCACTTGAATCAAAGTATGAAATATGATATGTCAAGCAAAAGGTAAAGTTTTGAACAACCAACAATAAAAATTAAAGGAAAAAAACACATAGAGAACTATTTCAATGAAAAATGGACTAGATATATAACACCTACCCTTTATCATGCAAAAGGCAATTCCAACTATACACCATGCTTCCTCTGAACGGCTTGTATTTCTATTCTGTTTGTGTTATTATTCTCCATCATAGTAGGATTAGTAGTCAGAGTCTAGTAGGGTATGGGTTAGTGTCAGGGATTCAGTATTTTGAATGGAAAAAAGGAAAATGAATCCAATGTGCATGCAAATATGGGCTACACAATAAATTTCCCACTCTCATCCAGAACAATGGCTTCACATTACCTTCGCCCCAAATAAGACGCAATTAGAGGAGAAGAGTTGGAAAATCTGTGAATATATATCTGGAATGGAAAATTCAAAGGAGTTCACAACCTTGGATGTGGTAGAGGAGTTTCCAAATGTAAGGGACAAGGTAAACACTCCACATACTTGTAGCTCTTCTGGCCTAAAGACTTCTTGAGAAACTGCCTCTGAGGTTGGGAACTCAAAATATATGTTGTTGTCAGGAGCTTTAGCTTTCTTTCTAGTGAGACCATCAGAGCTGGGTCTACATCTATGTGACCTGGATGACGTGGTTTCTTATTTTCCAATGAACACTAGGCTACAGTACTGAATTCTCTCTTTGTAAGTAAACTGTGACCACTGGGGTCTAAGAGTCTCCCCGTGTGGACTGTGAAGGCATTTGGTCATTCTCCACTTTTCGTGGTGTTTCTTGCTGCTACACTGGGAGATTGGTATTTTCTACACGAAATACAAGGAGTTGAACTGGGACACAGTGCTGAAGGGAGTTCTGTCATGTGTAGTGGGTCATGGTCTGTAGGAGAATGCACCAACCAGGCTTCTAGCCCAAATAGATTGTCCCCTTGTCCATAGCAACTTGATTATGAACATTGCCCTATAAATTCTCCATATACCAATATGCCTTTACATATAAGGGTTTCCTGGCTGCACCACGTCAGTCACATGCCATTTGGAAGCAATGGCAGATCCACATGGCCCCACCACCGATGTTTTATCACAAACCTGCACACCAAAGCTTGCGCCTACAATTGAGGAGTATCCAACTTACTGGCATCTCTGTTCTACACCATTTTAATGAAACTCAGTCAATAAAGGCACTCATGATCAGCAATAGGGCATACAAAGGTTCTCCAGTGCCACCTGGTCATAGGAATTTCAAAAATTTTATGGTATTTATCTAGCCATTTTTTAAGGTGGAAGTTGGAGGCACTGTGGGTTTCAATTCATTTAGGAACCATTAAATTGTGAGGAAGTTCATTTCAATGAAATCTCTGGAGGACACTCAAAGGCAAGTCTTCCCAAAGAGTCGCCAAAAGGTCACATGAAGCCAGGCCCATTGAGGTCTACAGTGTGAGGTCTATGTGTGTTTTGACTATGGCTGCCAAGTCTTTCAGAATAAAATCTTGTGATATCCTGGGTGAGATTCTCAGTGTTCTGTGGAAAGCCAGCCTGGGCATAGGTCTCAGTTTCCAAGAGCGAGTCTCATGTGTGGCCTCCTAAAAACTCAACACAATTCATGCCAATACTTCTCTGAGTTCACTTCCATAACTCAGTCTCTAAGGGGAATCACACCAGATTTCAAGTCCTGGTTGACCTACTCATCTCTTCCAACCCCAACACAAATGACCAAAATTAAACCAAAACATTCCCACATGACCCTCATCTTATTGCATATAGACACTCATCTTAACCTCTGGCTGGAAGTTTCCATGAAGGACACAGCCCAAGACAGTGTCCAAAATAGGCTTCCTTGCCCCTTATTTTCCTAATGTCAGGGTGGCCTGGACACCCTTCCTGTAACCCAGGAGTGATCAAATAGGCCTGCGGTAATACTGCTCTGCTTCTCCAATTTGAGGCCTACTGACAGTGGGGTTTAGAATCTTTATGTGAATTGGAGTCATAAGAATACACAAACACCACTGGGCTAGCATGTGCAGGGCTTTGAAGAAATCATTTGACCCAAAGGATCCCTATTCTCACTTGATGGAGTTCAGGAACCTTACGGTGGAAGGCAAGAGACTTTATCCTCAATGACTCCTCTTTTGGGCATTTTGGTTTTGGATTCACACATGGGATCTTTCTTTATATCAATCAGGTGCTAAGAATCTAAGCCACAGCCTCACACAGGGCCAAGAGGCTGATTCAGACACACCCCTTTCTAAAGCAATTAGGCAAAGAGCCACAGGTGAGGCCCATTCATTTCCATTTGAAAAGTGTTTTGTTCCGGCTTCATGAAGGTGTGGCCTGAGGCAAAGAAATTCCTGACATACAGCAGAATAGAACAAAAGGTAAGCAAAAGGCCCAAAGCACGGTTTTTCCACTGAGACTTTACTGGTCACACTGATATCTGAGTTTACTTAGTTGCTCGCCATTCCCTTCAGCTATCCAGTACATGGCCATGTCACAGAGCTTAAAGGTGGTACTTCTCTTGGACACAAAACCATGAGCCTATTCTGGAGAGTGGCCAGAATTCAAAAATAAAACCAGAACTTAGGAAAATAGCAGGTGTTGCCCATCGATAAGGGAAGTCGCAGTGCATTCATATATTCGGCTGGATGAATGCTGGGAAGCTTTCTACCAGAAAGGACACATCCATTCATGCATTCTCTTTTCTAATGTCTACAACCACGGACACAATGGGATACACAGACATAGAAACACTTGCTTTATCAAATCACTTATTAGAAACAGTTCACTCCAAACCAAACAAACCGCCATTCCTACCTATTCTGAGAACATGAGACAAAAGCACAAACACACACCCACACCCACAAAGCACCTTCTTCCCCCAAGTAGGTCTCTGACTATCTGGAGTGTCCTCTGACTATTGGGCCAAACTATGTTCCCCCGAAATTGCCTGTCCTGTTTCAGATCTGGTTTCCTTGGCCAACTCTGTAAAGTTGTCAGGAGGCAGCGGTGATCCACTACCTGCTTTCTCAGGAAAGGCCACTCTTCAGAGCTTTCCTGGCTTTTGGCAATCCTCATATCAGTAGGTACCAACAAAGACTGATTCTGTCCTTGGTAAATCCAAAGAAGTGAGACCACTGCTACTGGGACTGGAATGGGATTTGTGTGCCTGGATTCCTTTATCCCAAATTCAGAGAGTTCTATCACCAAGGATGTGAGGTGAGGTCTGAGGTCACTTCCTTCAGGAACTGAATGAGCTCACACCATTTGCAACCACTTTGTCCTAACAGTTGCTTCCAAGGGTCCCCTGAAATGAAGGCTGCCCCTACTTCCTGTTACAGTTTCACAAGTTAGAATGGTATATTAAACATAGGCAACCGGGAACAGCTCTCCACACAGCCTGGTTTGGTTCTTCTTCTCTACATTAAGAAGAGAGAGGCTGATTCAGACATATCCCTTCATCCTGACCAGGTTGTTTGCAAGAGAAGATGACTTTTGCTCACTCAGTTCCTTCATAGCTGCCTACAACTTCTCCAGGGATCATTTTTGCATGTACCTTTGAGTTTCTTAGCAATAGGAAGTTCCCCTACATTCCTGTATTGTAAGACCTACTCTGTCCCTGCTCTTCTGTAAAGTTATATTGAGGGAACAGTGTATGGTTAGGGTTAATAACAGGTTCAATTTGCATTAGGAATCATTCTGCTGGATGAATAATGGTATTGGAAACCTGCGATATTTACAAGAATATATAGGTGAAACATAAGTATGAAAACAGAAATCTATTTAAGATTTGAAGCCCAGAAGAGCATTGGGACCTTGATTGTGATACTGAGCTTTGATTTATTTTCTGCACAGATGTCTCAGATACATCAATATACAATGGCAAAGTTCCGTGTATTTTGGATGATTGATTGTCAAAGAGAACTTCCAGTCAAAAAGGGATAATCAGTAGGATTAGGAAGATAGTCGGTAGGTTTAGAAAGGAGAGTGAGCATAGGATTTGGACCAAAAGTTCTTTAGCTATAGGGTTTTGGGTATAGAGTGAATGCAAATGTCACCACATGTGAAGAGTCAGTCACAATGATGAACTGGGGAAAATATGTAGGAAAGCAGATATCAATAGAGACATTAGGAAATCTGGCAAAGTGTAGTCCGTAGTGAAAGGTTAATAAAATAGGTACTTATCACTTCCTGTTTTCTGTATGCTTAATAAAACACTGTTGAAATCTTGAGAAATGTTTGCTAGTCTTGTTCCCAGAATGTGCTGTCCTCAGCTGCCAAACTGCAGAAAGTAATTCCTCACCCGGTTGCCCACAAACAGCTCACTCGCCCGGACCCATCAATAAACATCCTGCCCTGCCCTCTCAAAGGAAAGTATATAAGCTCTGCTTAATCTGTTCTCAGGGCTCTCTGCTCTATTCAAGTGAACTCTGAGCCCCAGCATGCTGGACCCATAATAAACCCTTTGCTTTTGCATGAGACAGTCTCTTGGTGGTTTCTTCCCCGGACGCTCGCCCGACCTTTACATATGGAGGTTCCACCGAGATCCAGCAGCGGCAGATGAGAGACCCCAACGGGCTCCTCTCGGGGTATGTAAGGCGCCTCTTTCTGGTTTCAGGTTTCAGGTTAGGGCTTAGCAAAATGGCTGTTGATGAAGAGTGTGAGCTCTCTCCGACGATGGCTGACAGACATGTCATAGAGCCACAGGCCACGTCACTGGGGGACTCCCCAGAGAACTCGGGAAATCGAGGAACAATAGTCTCCTCGACTCAGTGATATTTTGTTTCAGATTCGGCATATCCAGCCCATCAGGTTTTGCCGGCTACTCAGTCCTGGTCTCAGTGTTGGACGTCCATTGCCTGTCTTTATTGTATTGTCTTGTCTGTGTCGTGTGTCGTTGCTTTTACTGATTGTTTGTCTTTCATAATGGGATAGAGCACTTCAATGCCTCTTTCCCTGACCCTTGATCATTGCACCAAAGTCCGCTTAAGGGCTCAGAATATTTCTTTTTCAGTAAAACGCTGGACCTGGCAGACTCTCTGTGCCTCATAATGGCCCACCTTTGGATTCAGATAGCCCCTAGAAGGATCTTTCTACTTCCCACTAATTTAAAAAGTCAGAGATATTGACTTTCAGCCAGTGCCACATAGACATCAGGATCAAGAGACATATATCTTAACTTTTCAGGACATCTGCAATTCTCCTCCTCCATGTGTGAAGCTTTTCCTTGCCCCTGCCCCCACTCCTACTCCTTCCCTCATGCTCTCTCAAACCTTCTGCTCCTCCTCCTCCTTCAACCTCTGTTCTCCCTGAGTCACAAGATTTGACTCTACTGGACTCTCGTGCTACTACTTATTCCCTGCCCTCGTCCCCCAACCCCCAACACCCTCTAAGTAATTCCCCTGCTGCTGACTCAGCCTGTCCGCCATTGGAGGAAGCTAAGCGAGCCCAGCGCACTCCAAATAACTCCCCTGCAGCAAACACACCCCCTCCTCCCCTGGAGGATGCTGGCCCAGCTAAAGGAATTTGCCGGCGTTGAATGATTGAAATCCCTGGAACTCCCGTGATGCTCCCTCTCCATTTCTAAGGAACAATGATAGAAGACAACCATGGGGGAAAAATGCAAGCCTACCAGTTTTTACCTTTCTCCTCTTCAGACCTAAATAACTGGAAAAATAACAATCCCCCTTTTACCGCGGACCCCACCTGGGTCTCAGGTGTGGTTGAATCATTGATGTTTTCACACCAGCCTACTTGGGATGACTGCCAACAACTCCTAGGGACTCTCTTCATGACAGAGGAACAAAAGAGAATCTTCCTGGATTCTAGAAAAAAATATTCTCGGACCAGATGCGTGACCGACAAAACTTCCCAACATATGCAAAGCCACCTTTCCCTTTCACAGACCCAACTGGGACCCCAAAACCTGTGAAGGTAATGAGCATCCTTCCTCTTATTGCCGGGCTCTAATAGTGGGTATCTTAGTGGCCGCTAGGCGATCAACTATTTTGGCCAAGGTAAGAGAGATTATTCAAGGGACTGATGAATGTCCCTCCATGTTCCTACAGGGAATTATGGAGGCATATAAGAGATTTACTCCTTTCGATCCTCAGGCAGAGAATCAAAAGGCATCTGTCATGGTGGCCTTTATTGGGCAAGCTGTTCTGGATATTAAAAGACAGTTACAATGCTTAGATGGATTACAAGATATGACTTTGAGAGGTTTAGTCAGAGAAGCCAAGAAGGTATACTAAGAGAGAAACTGAGGAAGAGTATGGAGCAAAGGGAGGATAAAAGAAACAAAAGACAGACTAAGGCATTGACTAAGGTCCTGGTCACAACAACAAATAGACTAGAAATTAAGAAACATGGAGACAGGAAGGGACACCGGGGACCACACTAGAGGCCACCCCTGGCCTCAATTCAATGTGCCTACTCTAAAAAAAAGAACACTGGGCTAAAGAGTGTCCTAGAAAGAGACAGCCAGGCCAGCTGGACATTCTGACTCTGTAGGATTACTAAGAAAGTCGGGGCTCAGATCCTCTCCTCGAGCTCAGGTTAACTTTTGAAGTGGAGGGGACCCCAGTATACATTGAAGTGGATACAGGGGCAATATATTCTGCCTTTAAGGCCCCATTGGAACCTCTATCAAATAAAAGGTCTCTAATTCAAGGGGCTAATGGCAGTAAATATCAGGCTTGGACAACTAAAAGGACCATGGACCAGGGGAAAGGAAAAATCCATCACTCCTTCCTATTAATCCCAGAATGCACGGCCCCATTGATTGGCAGAGATCTGCTCACAAAGCTCTGGGCCAAAATAACTTTTAACCCTGAAGGCCCCCAAGTGGAATTTCTAAATCCTTCAGTAAAAACTCCTATAATCACGGCTCTAACTATGTCAGTAGAAAATGTACATCAAATCACTCACCTTGGTTCAAAGAAACTGCATTCATTTTTGAAGGATCAAAAACAGAGTTTTCCACTAACTGACTCACAGTGAAAGGAAACAACTGAATGGATAACAAAAGCCTGTTGGGTCCATCAATTGGTTAATTCTTACCCTTCCAAGCTTCCTGCAGGAAAGCACCTACGAGGAACCAGACCAGGACAATTCTGGGAAGTGGACTTTACTGAAATTAAGCCAGCAAGGAATGGACTTAAATATCTCCTAGTCTTTGTAGATACATTTTCAGGATGGATTAAAGCTTTCCCCCCCAAAAAAAAAAAGAAAAGAAAAAAAAATGAAACAGCGCAAATGGTGGTCAAGAAGATCCTGGAAGATATTTTTCCAAGGTATGGCCTGCCTAAAGTAATAGGGTCTGATAATGGACCGGCGTTCGTGGCCCAGGTAACTCAGAGGTTAGCAAGGACCCTGGGGATTAATTGGAAATTACATTGTGTTTACAGACCCCCGAGTTCAGGACAGGTAGAAAGAATGAATAGAAACATTAAACAAACCATAACGAAATTAAGCTTAGAGACCGGCATAAAAGATTGGACTATGCTCCTGCTTTATGTACTGTTTCATGCAAGAAATACTCAATCTATTTCTTTGTGTAACCTCACACCCTGTGAAATTCTCTATGGTGTCCCTCCTCCAGTAAGGGTCCTACCCCAACTCTAAGACCTAACGATTCCTTTCACACCCCCTTGCCTAACAGACTTAAAGCTCTTGAAAGAACTCAGAGATACCTGTGAAAACAGATGGCCACTGCCTACCAACCTGGGGATGAGGGGACTCTTCAGCGATATCAAATAGAGACTTCATCTATGTAAGACGACATCTGGTGTCATCCCTGGAACTCCACTGAAAAGGACCATACCAGGTGCTACTTATAACACCTACAGGGTAAAGGTAGTCAAAATCACTTCCTGGATCCCTACCTCTCATCTCAAGCCTGTGCCCTGTCCAGACTCTGGCTGGAAACTGGAAAAGACTGGAAACCCTTTCAAATTATGGATTCGCTGTGTGGATAAGGCTATAGACTCTCCCCTTGACCACCAGTAGTCCTAACCCTCATAAGCCTGTTCAGCAGCGATGTCTGATCACAAATCCTACTGAAAAGGAAGTATGGTCTATCTTGCATACAGCCCGCTTAGGGACCTGGTGGCCATCTCTCCAGCCAGACATTTGTCAGCTGCGTATAGGTCTTCCCTATTGGGATATCCCTAATGAAGAGGATCCCACTAAAATTCCATTAAATTCCTTCCATACCATAGATAATGGAAACAAACATTATTGATGTAGGGACACGCGAGCCAGATGCTGGTTGGCTAGCCTAGATTACTATGTTTGCCCAGTGTACTATCAAAGCCACAAACAGTCAAGGCTGTGTGCTGGAAACGCAGACATCTTCTGTAAGTCATGGGGATGTGAGCATACAGGGACTGCCACATGGAACCCAAACTCCTCATCAAATTCTGTACACAGCATTGGCCATATTACCAATTAGACAACCAAAACTGATGGCCCCCTGAGGGGTCTCTAGATCTTCAAATTCTGTGTGACCTTTTTAACTTCTGCAAGTGCTCAAAAGGGTGAAAGGAGATTCCTCTATGTGGAGGCCTTTTCTCTCCTTTGCTCACATCGTGAACTATGCTTCTCCAATACATGCTCACCCTCAGCCTTCTGCTCTAGACTCTCTGTTGTCACTCCCACATCATCAACTTGATTTCTCCCCTCCAATTACTATATTAAAAACCCAAACCTCCACCGTTTCTCAGACCATTGCCCCCTTGCTGAGGTAGCAGGTACTGAGGTAACCCTCCACTCACTCACTCCTCTCTTCTCCTGTCAGTGCCCACACTAGGTCCCACCAGGTCCTCTTACCAGCTAACCCAAAGCTCAAACCAGCTGAGAAGAGCCCTCAGACCCCTATCCAAGATGTAATGAAAATGGCCTTTAACGTTGTTTTGTCATCACTGAAAACAGGTTACTAAGAATTTAAAGTCCCTTACAGGCTTTTTGGGATACTCACTCCCATCTCCCCCTCTGTTCTACCCGTTCTACTACTCATGTTTTTGGTGATAGGAAGATCTCAAAACCCTTTTCCATTATTCTTTTACATCTCTCCTTCCTCATTCTCAGATCCAAAGAGCTGCGCTCAGTCCTGCATTCCCCGTCTTCCCCCTCTGTACCAGGCCCACAGGAAAGTCTTAACTGACCTTATCCAGAAGTTTTCACCATGGCTAACTTTAGGACTTTCAGCAAAAGAGTCCCTATAAAAGAGTTCAGTGTAGATAAACTTCCTCTTTTTGTGTTGCCCTGGTCTACCTGGCAACTGGCTGAAAAAAATCAGCACTCCTGAGCTAGACACACCCTTACTAGTTTTTCACAACATATGTCATCAAGGCCTCTGGCCTTGAGCTGGGGCTTCATAGAGATGGCTACATTTGTAAGATGGATAAGTTGCAAACTGGGCTCCGTGGAAACAGCTGGCAGAAGGAAAAAAGGGGAAAAAAAAAGCTCTCCCCCACCCAGGTGTCCTTGAAAATTTAACTTGCCCAGAACTGAGGAAAAATCAGAAACAAAAACTGCTCTTTGTGAACTTCTGCAGACTGTGAACTTCAGAGCCTCTTCCCTTACATGTTGGGTACAAAATTCTGAAACTACCTAAACTTGGGTTTCAGGGGATTAATTGATTACAACAGAAGCAATGCCCTCTGAATCTGGTTGCAACCAAATATGACTGTTTCCTTGTCTTTGGTGCTATCTTACGTGCCTTGCCTTTTCCGTCCCTACAACAATATAATTCTATATACTTAAACGTTGTTTATGTTTTTATGAAATGGTCAACAGAAGTGATTAATTGTGTAATGGTGCAGATGTTTCCCAGAGTGCTCTATTATGACGCAGGTTCATTTGAAGATCAAATAGAGGGGCATAAAACCCGGTTCAGGTGGGAACATATATCTCTCACCTTAGCCATTCTATTATGAATAGGAGTTGCTGCCCGGGTTCGCACAGGAACCACTGCCCTGGTCCATGGGACACAACAAATGACCCAATTAGAAGCAGCAATAGATCAAAACTTAAAGATATTAGAAAATTCCATCACAGCTTTGCAGGAATCTGTTACCTCTCTCTTTGAAGTTTGCTGGGAGACATCAGCCAAGTAGGTATGACAAATTCCTTGCCAGCTTACTCCCATGCTGTCTACTGGAAGGACTTCTGAAAGGTGACCTTGCTCAAGGACCAGGGCAGGATCCGTGTTTAGGGTGTTCCCCCTTTAGAATAGGGCGGTTTAGCATAATAGGAGATTAGGGTGTTCCCCCTTTAGAATAGGGCAGTTTAGCATAATAGGAGATTAGGGTGTTCCCCCTTTAGAATAGGGCATATCCTGCTGCTGAGTTCCTCTTGAGTGCTTAGGGTCAGACAGTATATTTTGGGAGACAGAAGCCCATGCGGAGTGGATTTGGGAGAGAGTGGATTTGGGCAGAGAACGTGGATTCCCCCAGAGCGTGTTTGTAGACGGCCGGTGTGAGTTCGGGAATAAAGAATTGCTGTTTGAATCTACAAGCTGTGTGGAGACTCGTGATTTGTGCCCAGCCAAAAACTGTGGCAGAAGTTGTTTTACAGAAAAGGCGAGGGTTGGACCTCCATTTCATGAGAGAAGGGAGCCTTTGTGCTGCATTGAGGAAAGAATTTTTTTTTTTTTTTTTTTTTTTTTTTTTTTTTTTTTTATGTCTACCATACTGGAGTTGTAACAAACTCTATGAGTAAATTAAAAAGATGCCTTGAAGAGCATCAAAGAGAGATAGAGACCCAAAATTGGTGGTTTGAGTCTTGGTTTAAACAGTCCCCCTGGTTAACTACATTTTAATCAACCCTGGCCGGTCCAATAATAATCCTCATTTTATTGCTTACTATAAAACCCTGTTTCTCAACCATGTAATTTCTTTTCTCCAAGCTCAAATTGGACAAGTTAAACTTATGTTAATACCCCACTAGCATACATAAAATGTGACACCCCCCAACAATCACTTTTATGATTAAAAGTAGCCAGAAGAAGAAGTGGGGAATGAAATGTTAATAAAATATGTACTTGTCACTTCCTGTTTTTCTGTACGCTTAACAAAACACTGTTGAAATGTTGAGAAATGTTTCCTAATCTTGTTCCCAGAATGTGCTGTCCCCAACTGCCAAACTGCAGAATGTACTCCCTCACGCGTTTACACACAAACCGCTTACTCGCCCTGACCCATCAATAAACTTCCCTCCCTGCCCTCTCCAAGAAAATTATATAAGCTCTGCTTAAGATGTTGTCAGGGCTCTCTGCTCTATTCAAGTGAGCTCTGAGCCTCAGCATGCTGGACCCCAAATAAACCCTTTCTGTTGCATGAGATAGTCTCTTGGTGGTCTCATCCTCTGACACTCGCCCTACATTTACTTGGATGATTGAATGTAGATGAGAACATCCATTCAAAAGTGATAGTCGGTAAAATTAGGAAGATAGTCAGTAGGTTTAGGAAGAAGAGTTAGTATAAAATTTGGAACAAAAGTTCTTTAGCAATAGGGTTTCGGTTACAGAGTGAATGTAAATGTCAACACAAGTGAAGAGTCAGTCACAATGATGAATTGGAGAAAATATGTTGGAAAGCAGATATCAATACAGACATTACAAAATCAGGCAAAGTATAAAGTCAGTTATAGGATTAGACATTTTCAACAGGGTTGAGTTTGAATATATAATCTTAGGAAGAAACGAATATGTAGTCATCAATAGGATTGATATTTGAAAGCATTAGGCAAATTGGAAATTGATGATTTTAGTAATCCATGTTCACTTTCCATTTAGGCTTTGGTACAAATATAAGTTTGACCTTTGAATTTTGTGTCCAGAATATTACTGTGATAAAATGTATATATAGATCGGGTGACATAAGAATTTCTTCCACCATTTTTGGGAGCAATATTTTGAAGACTTATAAATTAGTATTTGGGGTACAAACAGGTGTACCCTGTGTCTATGAATATAGAAATAATGCATGAATAGACCAACTGTGAATAAGTAATATAACTGGTTCCACTTTAAATGGTGGATTGAATTGATATCTGAAAATATGAAAAATCTTATATTGATATACAATCATTCATTCCAACAAGTTATACATCAATGTTAATATTAGGGTTATGGTTTATCATGAAGGGTGTGTGAGTTTTGCTTCAATGTGATTATGAAAATCGAAAATAATGTGTTTGGAAAAAAGAATCTTGAGAAGACCAGTTAAGAAATATGGAAGAATACATGTGTTCTAAAGTAGGAAGTGATTGAAAGTGAAAAAATGCCTATAATTTTGTCATCTTTTTGATGAAATATATATCCTATGATGTGCATAAACTGAAGAAATAGAAATGTACCAGTGTTGAATTAAAATGAACATCAAAATACACATCATGTTCCATATGAATCTTCTTGCATTGAGGTTAAACTGGGTCAGTTACTCTAGATATATTAGGATTTGTATGCAACATTCACTGAAGTTAGTTTTCAGTACAAAAAACAAAAAAGTATTTCAGGTGGATGAATATTTCTGAGAATAATATTTAGAAAAGATCATCATAAATCCACATACATGAATATGAATGAATTAAGGGAGTGTATATTAAGATACAAATATTTCATATTTCGAAAAATATGGAGAATGTGTGTATGTATATATATACACATATATATACATACACACAAACACATTAAAAACTCGCAATATATATGCTATTCGAAATTCATCATGAAATATATATCATTCACAGATCTAAAATATTCATTTTACTGAACATGGATTTATGTATAATGTTGTAAAACTAGGAAGCTCATCCATTGGTTATATTTTCAGTTCCAACGGTGTTTAGGAGGAGTGATCTTCTCTCACAATTTGTATCTGCCAAGTCGTTCACCTCACAAGAATGTAGGTGTGGTACCAGGTAGGATTCTATATGTGTTTATTGCTGTTGCATTGGGAGTTTAGAAATTGCTTCATGGAATCCAAGGAGTTCAACTGGGACACAGTGCTGGAGCGAGTTCTGTCAGGCGTGGTGGGTCAGGGTATGCAGGAGAATGCACCAACCAGGCTTCTATCCCACATAGCTTGCCCCCTTAAACATAGCAACCTGATTGTAAACATTGCCCTGAAACCTCACCATATAACAAGATGCCTTTGCATAGGAGGGTCTGCTGACTGCACCATGTCAGTCACAAGCCATTTGGAAGCCAATGGCAGATCCACATGGCCCCACCACAGATGTTTTTCACACACCTGCCAACCACTACTCTAGGACAACTACTCAGCAGGCTCCAACTTATTTTCATGAAACCCAATCAATCAAGGCACTGTCTGGTACACTCATGATCAGCAACAGAATATCCAATGGTTCTCCAGTGCCACCTGGTCATGGGAAATTGAAAATTTTCATGGTATTTATCTAGCCATTTTTCAAGGATGAAGTTGGATGCACTGTGGGTTTCAATTCATTCAGGAACCATTAAATGTTGAGGAAGCTCATTTCAATGAAAGTTCTGAAGAATTCTCAAAGGCAAGGCTTCCCAAAGAGTGGCCAAAAGGTCACATGAAGCCAGGGCCATTGAGGTCTAAAATGTGATGTCATTGTCTGTTTTGACTCTCAACAATGGCTTCCAAGTCTTTCAGAATAAAATCATGTGTTATCCTGGTTGAGATCAGAGTGCCCTCTGAAAAGCTACCCTGGGCCTTGATCTCAGTTTCCAAAGATGACTCTCATGCGTGGCTTCCTCAAATCCCAACACAATTCATGGCAATACTTCTCTGAGGTGAGTTCCAGAACTCAGTCTCTAAGGGGAATCACACCAGAGTTCAAGCCCAGGTGGACCCAGTCATCTCTTCCAACTGCCACACAAATGACCACAATAAAACCGATATTCTCCCACATGGCCCTCATCTTCTTCCATATTGACACTCATCATAACCTCTGGCTGGAGGTGTCCATGAGGGACGCAGCCCAAGACAGTGTCCAAAATAAGCTCCATTGCTCCTCATTTGCCTAAATTCGGGGTGGCCTGGACACCCTTCCTTTGTACCAGGAGTGATCAAAAAGGCCTGCCCGTAATACTGCACCACTTTTCCCATTTGAGGCCTATTGAGTGTCGGTTAAAGATACTTTATGTGAATTGGAGTGATGAGAAAACCTAAGCACCTACGGGATAGCCTCTGAAGGGCTTTGATGAACTCATCTGACCCAAATGATCCCTATTCTCACTTGATGGAATTCAGGAACCTTACAGAGGAAGGCAAGAGACTTCATCCACAATGACAGCTCTTTTTGCCATTTTTGATTTGGATGCACACATGGGATCTTTCTTTAGATCCATCAGGTGCTGAGAATCTAAGTCAAAGAATCACACTGGGCCAAGAGGCTGATTCAGACACAACTCTTTCCAAATCAATTAACGAAAGAGCCAAAGGTGAAGCCTATTTATTTCCATTTGAAAACTATTTTGTTCAGGATTCACAAAGGGGTGGCGTGAGACAAAGACTTCCTGACTCTCAGGGCAACAAAACAATAGGTAAGCAAATGGCCCAAAGCAGGGTTTCTCCACTGAGACTTTCCTGGTCAACTGATATCTGAGTTTTCTCAGATGCTCGTCATTTCCTTCAGCTATCCAGAACATTGCCTTGTCACAGAGCTTGGAGGTTGTACATAACTTAGACACAAAACCATGAGCCTATTCTGGAGAGTGTCCAGAATTCTGGAAGAAAACAGCAAATTAGGAAGGTAGCAGGTATTGCCCATTAATAAGGCAATCCACAGTCCATTCATAAAATGGGCAGGATGAATGCTGGGAAGCTTTCTACTAGACAGGACATATCCATTGATGCATTCTCTTTTCTAATGTCTACAACCACGGACACAGTGTGATACACAGACCCAGAAACACTTGCCTTGTCAAACGACTTACTAAAAACAGTTCACTCCAAACCAAACAAACTGACTTTCCTTCCTGTTCTCAGAACATGAGACAAAAGCACAAACCCACAGCCACACTGACAATGACACCTTCTTCCCCCAAATAGGTATGGGACTATCCGGAGTATCCTCCGACTGGTGGGCCATACTATGTTCCCCCAAAATGTCCTGTTCTGTCTCAGATCTGGTCTCCTTGGCCAACTCTGTGAAGTTGTCAGGAACCAGGAGTGAGCCGCTACCTGCTTTTCCAGGAAAAGCCCATCTTCCGAGCTTTCCAGGCATTTGGCCTCCTCACCTTAGGAGGAACCAAGAAAGACTGATTCTGTCCTTGGTAAATCCAAACAAGTGAGACCACTGGGACTGGGACTGGGACTGGATCTGGGTGCCTGGCGTCCTGGATCCCATGTTCAGAGAGTTCCATCAATAAGGAAGTGAGTTGAGGTCACTTTTTTCAGGAACTGAATGAGATAACTGCCTCGGCAACCACTTTGTCCTAAGAGTTTCTTTCAATGGTCCCATGAGATGGAGGCTGCCCCTACTTCCTGTGACACTTTCACAAATTAGAATGGTATATCAACCATAGGGAACCAGGAACAGCTCTCCACACAGTCTTGGTTTGGTCCATATTCTCTACATTAAGATGAGAGAGGCTGATTCAGAAACATCCCTTCATCCTGACCAGGTTGTTTGCGATGGAAGATGACTTTTGCTCTCTCAGGTCTTTCATACCTGCCTACATCTTCTCCAGGGATCATTTCTGCATGGCGCCTTGAGGTTCTCAGCAGACGGAAGATCCACTACATTCCTGTATTGTAAGATCAACACTGTCCCTGCTCTTCTGTAAACATGTTATTAACACAAACAGTGTATGGTTAGTGTTAATAACATGTTCCATTTGGGTTAGGAATTATTCTGCTGCATGAATAATGGTATTGGAAACTTGTGATTATTTTAAGAATATAGAGATGAAATATATGTATGAAAAAAGAAATCTAAGTAAGATTTGAAGCCCAGAAGGGCATTGGACCCTTGATTGTGATACTTAGCGTTGAATTACATTCTGCACCGATGTCTCAGATAAATCAATACACAATAGCATAAGACCTTGTTACTTGAATGATTGAATGTAGAAGAGAACATCCAGTCAAAAAGGGATACTCGGTAGGATTAAGAAGATAGTTAGTATGTTTAGGAAGAAGAGTGAGTATAGGATTTGGAACAATAGTTCTTTAGCAATAGGTTATTTATTAGAGTGTGAAAGTAAATGTCAGCACATGTGAAGAGTCAGTCACAATGATGAACTGGGGAATATATGTAGGAAAGCAGATAGCAATAGAGACATTATGAAATCAGGCAAATTATAAAGTGAGGGATAGGATTAGACATTTTCCATTGGGTTGAGTTTGAATATATAATTTTAAGAAGAAACACATGTGTAGTCACCAATAGGATTGACATTTGAGAGCATTAGGGAACCTGGACATGGATGTTTTTAGTAATCCATGTTTTCTTTCCATTTGGGCTTTTATACAATCATAAGTGTGACCTTTGCATTTTGTGTCCAGAATATTTCTGTGATTAAATGTATATGAAGATCAGGTGACATGAGTCCACTTCCACCATTTCAGGGAGCAATATTTTGAAGACGTATAAATTAGTATTGGGGGTACAAAGAGGTGTACAGTGTGTCTATGAATATAGAGATAATGCATGAATAGACCATAGTGTGAATATTAAATATAAATGGTTCCACTTTAAATAATGGATAGAATTGATATATGAAAAGATATAAGAAATCTTATATTGACATACAATCATTCATTCAAACCAGTTATACATCTAATGGTAATATCAGAGTGATAATTAATATGAATGGTATGTGAGTTTTGCTTCCAAAGTGATTATGGAAATCAAAATTAATGTGTTTGGTATGAAATCTCATGAAAAGACCAGTCAAGAAACTTAGAGGAATACATGTGTTCTGAAGCAGGACGTGATTAAAAGTGAAACAAATGCCTATAAATTTTTGAACTTGTGGATGAAATCATATATCCTATGATGTCCATAAACTGAAAAAATAATAATGTACCAATATTGAATAAAAATGAACTTCAAAATACACATCATGTCCCGTAGGATTATACTTGCATTGATGTTTAACTGATTCAGTTACTGTAAAAATATTAGGATTTGTAAGCTCCATTCACTGAAGTTAGTTTTCAGTACTAGGAAATAATTATGTATTTCAGGCAGATGAATATTTCTGAGAATTATCTTGTGAAAAGTTGATTATAAACCACATATAGAAACATGAGTGAATTTAGGGAGTGTATAATAAGAAACATATATTTCACATTTTGAAAAATCTGGACAGTATATATATATATATATATATATATATAGATAGATAGATAGACAGACACACACTGACATTATAATGTAGCAATCTATATGCTAATCGAAATTCACCATGTAATACATATCATCCACATGTCCAAAAATATTCATTTTACTGAACATCGATTTATATATAATGTTGTTCATCTAGGAAATTCACCAATAGGTTTAATTTTCAGTTCCATCATGATTTAGGGGGATTGATATCTTATCAAAATATGTATCTTTCAAAATCAGTGAGCTTACAAAAATGTACTTGTGATACCAGGTAGGATTCTAAATATGCATAAAAAATACATGTGATGAATAGGCTACAGAAAATGGGAGACAGAAATTTACATATGTGTTAACTTTAAAAACTCATTGAGAACTATTACAATGAAAAGTTGACTAGATTTATAACACATACCCTTGATAAAGCAGAAGGGAAGTCCAAGTATACACCATGCCTCCTATGAACGGCCTGTATTTCTATTCTGTTAGGTTTCTTTTTCTCCATCATATTAGGATTAGTAGTCAGAGTCTAGTAGGTTATGGGTTAATGTCAGGGATTCAGTATTTCAAATGGAAAATATGAAAATGAATCTAATGTGTATGCAAATATGTGCTACACAAAAATCATCCCACTCTCATCCAGAACAATGCCTTGACATAACCTTCACCCCAATTAAGACACAATTAGTGGAGAAGAGTTAGAAAATCTGTGAATACATATGTGGAAATGAAAATGCTCAGGAGTTCACAGCCTTGGAGGCGGTAGAGGAATTTCCAAAATTATGGGATAGGGTAAATACTCCACAAATATGGAGTTCTGCTGGCCTAATGACTCTTTGAGAAACTGCCTTTGAGGTTGGGCCCTTGTAATATATGTTGTTGTCAAGAGCTTCAGCTTCCTTTGTAGTGAGACAATCAAAGCTAGATCTGCATATATGTGACCTGAAGGACATGGTTTCTTCTTTTCTAGTGAACATGAGGCAGCAGTTCTAAATTCCCTCATTGTAGGTAAACTGTGGCCACTGGGAGCTAAGTGTCTCCTCGTATGGACTGAGAAGCCATTTGGTCATTCTCCACTTTTCCTGGTGATTCTTACTGCTGCACTGGGAGTTTGGTATTGGCTTCAGTAAATACCATGAGTTCAACGGGGACGCAGTGCTGGAGGGAGTACTCTCACGTGTGGTGGGTCAGGGTGTGCAGGAGAACGCCCCAACCAGGCTTCTATTCAACAAAGCTTGCCCCCTTGTCTGTAGCAACCCAATTCTGAACATTGCCCTAAAACCTCTCAATGTAACAAGATGCCTTTACATATAAGGGTCTGCTGGCTGCACCATGTCAGTCAAAAGGCATTTGGAAGCCAATGGCAGATCCATGTGGCCCCATCACAGATGTTTTATCATACACCTGCAAACCACTGCTCTAGGCCCACTACTAAGCAGGTTCCAACGTACTGGCATCTTTGTTCTACACCATTTTCATGAAACCCAGTAAATCAAGGCACTCTCTGGTACACTCATGATCAGCAACAGAACATCAAATGATTCTCCAGTGCCACCTGCTCTTGGGAATTATTCCATGGTATTTATCTAGCCATTTTTCAAGGATGAAGTTGGTGTCACTGTGGATTTCAATTCATTGAGGAACCATTAAATGGTGAGGAAGCTCATTTCAATGAAAGCTCAGGAGAACTCTCACAGGCAAGTCTTCCCAAAGAGTGGCCAAAAGGTCAAATGAAGCCTGGCCCATTGAGGTCTACAATGTGAGTTCCATGTGTTATTTGACTCTCAAGTATGGCTGCCAAGTCTTTCAGAATGAAATCATGTGATATCCTAGCTGAGATTCCCAGTGCTCTGTGGAAAGCCATCCTGGGCCTAAATCTCAGTCTCCAAGGGCAACTCTCCTGCGTGGCCTTCTAAAATCCCAACAGAATTCATGGTAATACTTCTCTGAGTTCAGTTCCAAAACTCAGTCTCTAAGGGGAATCACACCATAGTTCAAGCCCAGGTTGATCCAGGAATCTCTTCCTACTGCCACACAACTGACCACAATTAATACCAAAGCACTCCCACATGGCCCTCATCTTCTTTTATATAGACACTCATCATAACCTCTGGGTTGAGGTTTCCATGAGGGGTGCATACCAAGACAGTGTCCAAAATAATCACCCTTGCCTCTAATTTGCCTAAAGTCAGGGTGGCCTGGAAACCCTTCCTGTTAACCAGCAATGATCAAATAGGCCTGCCATTAATACTGATCTACTTCTCCAAATAATCACACTGGGCCAAGGGGCTGATTCAGACACATCCCTTTACAAAGCAATAAAACAAAGAGCCACAGGTGATGCCTATTCATTTCCATTTGAAAACTCTTTTCTTCAGGATTCACAAAGGGGTGGCCTAAGGCAAAGACCTTCTAGATATTCACAGCACCAGAACCATAGGTAAGCAAAATTCCCAAAGCAGGGTTTCTCCACATAGACTTTACTGGTCACACTGATATCTGAGTTTCCTGAGATGCTCCCATTTCCTTCAGCTCTCCAGTACATGGCCATGTCACAGTATCTTGAACAGAAAACCATGAGCCTATTCCGGAGAGTGGCCAGAATTCAGGAATAAAACAGGAAATTAGGAAGATAGTAATTGCTACCCATCCATAAGGAAAGCTGCAGTCCAATCATAAATTGGGCAGTATGAATTCTGGGAAGCATTGTGCTAGACAGGACACATTCATTGATGCATTATGTTTTCTAATGTCTACAACTACAAACACAGTGGATACATAGACATAGAAACACTTGCCTTGTCAAACGACTTACTAGAAACAGTCCACTTCAAATCAAACAAACTGCCTTTCCTACCAATTCTCAGAAAATGAGAAAAAACAACAAACTCACACCCACAACAACATAGGACTTTCTTCCCCCAAGTAGGTCTTTGACTCTCCGGAATTTCCTCTGATTGTTGTACCATACTATGTTCCCCCAAAATGCCCTGTACTGTCTCAGATCTGGACTCCTTGGCAAACTCTTTGAAGTTGTCAGGAGCCAGCTTTGAGCCACTACCTTCTTTCTCAGGAAAGGCCACTCTCCAAAGCTCTCCTGGCATTTGGCCATTCTCAAATCAGTAGGTACCAAGAAAGACTGATTCTGTCCTTGGTAAAACCAAACAAGTGAGCCCAGTGGGACTGGGTTTGGGACTGGTTCTGTGTGCCTGGCTTCTGGGATTCCAAGTTCAGAGTGTTCCAAGACCAAGGAAGTGAGATAGGTCACTTCCGTTCGGAACTGAATGAGGTCACTGGTTTGGCAACCACTTTGTCCTAACAGTTCCTTCAAAGGGTCCCATGAGATGGAGGCTGCCCCTACTTTCTGTGACACTTTCACAACTTAGAATGATATATCAACCATAGGCACCCGGGAACAGCTCTCACACAGACCTGGTTTGGTCCATCTTCTCTACATTAAGAAGAGAGAGGCTGATTCATAAACATCCCTTCATCCTAACCAGGTTGTTTGCCTTACATGATGACTTTTGCCCTCTCAGGTCCTTTATAGCTGCCTTCATCTTCCCCAGGGATAATTTCTGCATGGACCTTTGAGGTTCTCAGCGGGTGGAAGATCCCCTATATTCCTCTATATTAAGACCAACTCTGTCCCTGTTCTTCTATAAAGTTAGATTGAGGGAACAATGTATGGTTAGGGTTAATAACATGTTCTATTTGAGTTAGGAATCATTCTGCTGGATGAATAATGGTATTGGGAACCTGGGATATTTATAAGAATATAGATTTGAAATATAAGTATGAAAACAGAAATCTAGGTAAGATTTTAAGCCCAGAAAGGCATTGGGCCCTTGATTGGAATACTTAGCATTGAATTTCGTTCGTACAGATGTCTCTGATAAATCAATATACAATGGCATATCATCTTGTACCCTGGATGATTCAATGTAGAAGAGTTCATCCAGTCAAAAAGGGATAGTTGTTAGGATTAGGAAGATAGTCGGTCTGTTTCGGAAGAAGAGTAAGTATAGGATTTGGACCAAAAGTTCAATAGCCCTAGGTTTTCGGTTAGAGAGTGAATGTAAATTTCAGCACATGTGGAGAGTCAGTCACAATGATGAACTGGGAAAATTATGTAGGAAATCAGATATCAATACACACATTATGAAATCAGGCAAAGTATAAAGTGATTGATAGGATTAGACATTATCAACAAGGTTGAGTTTCAATATATAATCTTTGGAAGAAACAAATATGTAGTCACCAATATGATTGACATTTGAGAGCATTAGGAAACCTGGACATGGATGTTTTTAGTAATCCAGGATCACTTTCCATCTAGGATTTGCTACAATCAGAAGTTTGACCTTTGCATTTTGTGATCAGAATATTACTGTGATAAAATGTATATGTAGATCAGGTGACATGAGTATTTCTTCTAACATTTCTGGGAGCAATATTTTGAAGAGGTATAAATTAGTATTGGGGGTACACAGAGTTGTACCCTGTGTCTATGAATGTAGAAGAAATGAATGAATTGACAATACTGTGAATAAATAATATACTGTTTCCACTTTAAATCATGGATTGAATTGATATCTGAAAATATATAAAAATCTTATATTGATATACAATCATTCATTCCAACGAGTTATACATTTAATGGTAATATTAGGGTTATGTTTTATCATGAAGGGTGTTTGAGTTTAGCTTCAAAAGTGATTATGGAAATGGAAAATAATGTGTTTGGAAAGAAATCTCATGAAAAGATGAGTCAAGAAATATAGAGGAATTCATATGTTCTGAAGCAGGATTTGATTGTAAGTATAAAAAAAGCCTATAAATTTCCTAACTTGTGGATGAAATATATATCCAATGATGTGCAAAAACTGAAAAAATAGTAATGCACCAGTTTTGAATGAAAATGAACGTCAAAATACACATCATATCCCATAGGAATCTACTTGCATTGATGCTAAACTGGGTCAGTTACTGTAGAAATATTATGATTTGTATGCACTATTCACTGAAGTTAGTTTTCAGTACTAGGAAACGAATACATATTTCAAGTGGATGAATTTTTATGAGAATAATCTTGTGAAATGTTGACTATAAATTTACATATATGAACACGAATGAATTTAGGGAGTGTATAATAAGAAACATATATTTCATATTTTGAAAAATCTTGAGAGTTTATATATATATATATATATATATATATATATATATATATATAGATATAGATATAGATATAGATATGTGTGTGTGCATTTATGTATTTATATATATATATATATATATATATATATATATATACACACACACACACACACACACACACACACACACTAAAATGTATCAATATGCATTCCAATCGAAATTCACTATGAATCATATATCATCCACAGATCCAAAAATAATCATTTTACTGAACATGGATTTATGTATAATATTGTTCAACTAGGAAGTTCACCCATAGGTTGAAGTTTCAGTTCCAACAGCGTTTAGGAGGAGTGATCTCATCCCACAATTTGTATCTCCCAAGACAGCCAAACTCACAAGGATATACCTGTGATACCAGTTATGTTTCTATATTTGCATATAAAAATACATGTGCTGAACAGGCTGCAGAGAAAGGGAGACAGGAATTCACATATTTGTTAACTTTAAAAACACATGGAGATCAATTTCAATTAAAAATTGACTAGATTTATAACACCTACCCTTTATCATTCAAAAGGAAAGTCCAACTATACACCATGCCTTCTCTGAACTGCTTTCATTTCCATTCTGTTTGGTTATTTTTGTCAATCATTTTAGGATTAGTAGTCAGAGTCTATTAGGGTATGGGTTAGTGTCAGGAATTCAGTAATTTGAATGGAAAATAGGAAAATGAATCCAATGTGTATGCAAATATGTGCTACACAAAAATATTCCCACTCTCATCCAGAACATTGCCTTTACATTACCTTTGCCCCAAATAAACACAATTAGAGAAGAAGATTTAGGAAATCTGTGAATACATATCGGAAATGGAAAATATTCAGGAGTTCACAATCTTGGATGTGGTAGAGGAGTTTCCAAAAGTGATAAACAGGGTAAACACTCCACAAACATGGAGCTCATTGGGCCTAAAGACTCTTGAGAAACTGCCTCTGAGGTTGGGCACTTGAAATATATGTTGTTGTCAGGAATTTTAGCATCCTTTCTAGTGAGACCAACAAAGCTGGGTCTGATCTCTGTGACCTGGAAGATATGTTTTTTTTATTTTCCAATGAACATGAGGAAGCAGTGCTGAATTCTCTCTTTGTAGGTAAACTGTGGCCACTGGGGTCTAAGTGTCTTCCCATGTGGACTGTGAAGCCATTTGATCATCTTCCACTTTTCGAGGTGTTTCTTGCTGCTGCACTGCGAATTTGGTATTTGCTTCAGGAAATACAAGGAGTTCAACAGGTACCAGTGATGGAGGGAGTTCTGTCACATGTGGTGGGTCAAGGTCTGCAGGAAAATGCACCAACCACTTTTTTACCCCACATAGTTTGTCCGCTTGTCCATAGCAATCTGATTCTGAACATTGCCCGGAAACCTCTCCATATAACAAGATGCTTTTATATAATAGGGTCTGCTGACTTCACCATGTCAGTCTCAAGCCATTTGGAATCCAAGGGCATATCCACATGGTACCACCACAGATGTTTTATCACATACCTGCACACCACTGCTCTAGGCCCACTACTCAGCAGTCTCCAACTTACAGGGATCTCTTTTCTACACTGTTTTCAAGAAACCAAGTAAATCCAAGCACAGTCTGGTACACTCATGACCAGCAACAAGTCATCCAAAGTTTCTCCATTGCCACCTGGTCATTGAAATTTCAAAAAATTCATGGTATGTATTTAGCTATTTTTCAAAGATGAAGTTGGAGGCACTGTGGGTTTCAAATTATTTAGGAAACATTAAATGGTGAGGAAGCTCATTTCAAAGAAATCTCTGGAGAACTCTCACAGGCAAGGCTTCCCAAAGAGTGGCCAATATTTCACATGAATCCAGGCCCATTGAGGTCTAAAATGTGAGGTCTATGTGTATTTTGACTCTCAATTATGGCTGCCAAGACTTTCAGAATAAAATCACGTGAAATCCTGGCTGAGATTCCCAGTGCTCTGTGGAAGCCACCTTGGCCAGGATCTCAGTTTTCAGGATGACTCTCATGTGTTGCCTCCTAAAATTCCAACACAATTCATGGAAATACTTCTCTGAGGACAGTTCCAGAATTCAGTCTCTAATAACACCAGAGTTCAAGCCCAGGTGAACTAAGTCATCTCTTCCAACCGCCACACAAATGACCAGAATTAAAACCAAAACACTCCCACATGGCCCTCAACATTCTCCATATAGACACTTATCATAACCTATGGCTGGAAATTTCCATGAGGGGCACAGACAAAGACAGTATCCAAATAAGTTCCCTTGCCCCTCATTTGCCTAAAGTCAGGGTGGCCTGGACACCCTTTCTGAGAACCAAGAGTGATTAAATAGGCCTGCACTTAATACTGCTCTGCATCTCCAATTTGGGGCCTACTTACTTTCAGGTATAGATTCTTTATGTGATGTGGAGTCATGAGAAAAGCCAAGCACCTCTGGGCTAGTCTCTGCAGGGTTTGAAGAACTCATTTGACCCAAAGATCCCTATTCTCACTTGATGGATTTCAGGAACCTAACAGAGGAAAGCAAAAGACTTAATCCACAATGACTCCTCATTTGGCCATTTTGGTTTTGGATGCACACATGGTATCTTTCTTTAGATCCATCAGGTGCTAAGAATCTAAGCCACAGCCTCACACAGGGTCATGAGGCTGATTCAGACACATCCCTTTCCAAAGCAATCAAGCAAAGAGCCACAGGTGATGCCCATTCATTTGCATTTGAAGACTCTTTTCTTCAGGCTTCACAAAGGAGTAGTCTGAGGCAAAAAGCTTTCTGAAATTCAGGGCAACAGAACAATAGGTAAGCAAATGGCCCAAAGCAGGATTTCTCCACTGAGACTTTCCTGGTCACACTGATATCTGAGTTTTCTGAGATGCTCGCCATTCCCTTTAGCTATCCAGTACATGGCCATGTCACAGAGCTTGGAGGTGGTATATATATATTGGAGACATAACCATGAGCCTATTTTGGAGAGTGGAGTGAATACAGGAACAAAATAGAAACTTAGGAAGATAGTAGGTGTTGCCCATTCATAAGGCAAGCCGCAGTCCATTCATAAATTGGCAGGATGAATGTTGGGAAGATTTCTACTAGACAGGAGTCATCCATTGATGCATTCTCTTTTCTGATGTCTAGAACCACGGACACAGTGGGATATACAGACTTAGAAACACTCGCCTTTTCATAAGACTTATTAGAAACAATTCACTTCAAACCAAAAAACCGCCTTTATTACCTATTCTCAGAACATGAGACCAAACCACAAACCAACAGCCACATCCACAAAGACAACTTCTTCCCCCAAGTCAGTCTGTGACTATCCATAGTGTCCTCTGATTGGTGGGCCATACTATGTTACCCCAAAATGTCCTGTCCTGTCTCAGATCTGGTCTCCTTGGTCAACACTGTGAAGTTCTCAGGAGCCAGCGGTGATCCACCAACTGCTTTCTCAGGAAAGGCCACTCTTCAGAGCTTTCCTGGCATTTGGGCATCCTCACCTCCGTAGGTACCAAGAAAGACTGACTCTGTCCTTGGTAAATCCGAACAATTGAGACCACTGGGACTGGGACTGGGACTGAGACAGGATTTGGGTGCCTGGCTTCCTGGATCCCAAGTTCAGAGTGTTCCATCACAAAGGATGTTAGGTGAGGTCACTTCCTTCAAGATCTGAATGAGGTCACTGCCTTGGCAACCACTTTGTTCTAACAGTTGCTTCAAAGTGTCCCATGAAATGGAGGCTGCCCCTACATCCTGTGACACTTTCAAAAGTTCAAATGGTATATCAACCATAGGCACCCGGGAAGTGCTCTCCACACTGGCCTGGTTTGGTCCTTCTTCTCCATATTAAGAAGAGAGAGGCTGATTCAGACACATCCCTTCATCCTGACCAGGTTGTTTTCAATGGAAGATGACTTTTGCTCTCTCAGTTCCTACATATGTGCCTACAACTTCTCCAGAGATCATTTTTGCGTGGACCTTTGACTTTCTCAGCAGTTGGAAGAAACCGTACATTCCTGTATTGTAAGATCAACTCTGTCCCTGCTCTTCTGTAAAGTTAGATTGAGGGAAGAGTGTATGGTTAGGGTTAATAACAGTTTCGATTGGGGTTAGGAATCATTCTGCTGAATGAATAACGGTATGGCGAACCTTCGATATTTTCAAGAATATATAGGTGAAATATAAGTATGAAAACAGAAATAAAGGTAATATTTGAAGCCCAGAAGGGCATTGGGTCTTTGATTGCAATATTTAGCTTTGATTTATTTTCTGCACAGATGTCTCAGATAAATCAATATACAAAGGCATAGGACCTTGTACTTTGAATGATTGATTGTCAAAAAGAACTTCCAGTCAAAAATGGATAGTCGGGGGCTGGGGATGTGGCTCAAGTGGTAGCGCGCTCGCCTGGCATGCGTGCGGCCCGAGTTCGATCCTCAGCACCACGTACAAACAAAGATGTTGTGTCTGCCAAGTACGAAAAAAACGAAATGTTAAAAAATTCTCTCTCTCTCTCCCTCTCTCTCTAACTCTTTCTGTAAGAAAAAAAATTAAAAAAAGGATAGTCGGTAGGATTAGGACGATAGTTGGTAAGTTTAGAACGGAGAGTAAGTATAGGATTTGCACCAAAAGTTCTTTAGCTATGGGGTTTCGGGTATAGAGTGAAAGTAAATGTCAGCACTTGTGAAGAGTCAGTCACAATGATGTACTGGGGAAAATATGTAGGAAAGCAGATTTCAATAGAGACATTAGGAAATCTGGCAAAGTATATTCGGTAATGAAAATTTAGTAAAATAGGTAAATGTCGCTTGCTGTTTTTCTGTATGCTTAACAAAACACTATTGAAATCTTGAGAACTGTTTGCTAATCTTGTTCCCAGAATGTGCTGTCCCCAACTGCCAACCTGCAGAATGTACTCATTCACCCGGTTGCACGCAAACTGCTCACTCGCCCAGACCAAACAATAAAGTTCCCTCTCTGCCCTCTCCAAGGAAAGTATATAAGCTCTGCTTAAGCTGTTCTCAGGGCTCTCTGCTCTATTCAAGTGAGCTCTGAGCCCCAGCATGCTGAATCCCCAATAAACCCTTTGCTTTTGCGTGAGACAGTCTCTTGGTGGGCTCTTCACCCGATGCTCGCCTGACCTTTACATATGGAGGTTCCACTGAGATCTGGCAGCAGCGAACGAGAGACCCCAACAGGCTCCTCTTGGGGTATGTATGGTGCCTCTTTCTGGTTTCAGGTTTCAGGTTAGGGCTTGGCAAAATGGCTGTCAATGAAGAGTGTGAGCTCTCTCCGAAGGTGGCTGACATACGTGTCACAGAGCCACAGGCCACATCCCTGGGGATGCTCCAGAGTATTCGGGAAATCGAGGAGCAATAGTCTCCTCAATTCAGTGATATTTTGTTTCAGATTCAGTATCGCCAGCCTATCGGGTTGGGCCAGATACTTAGTCCTGGTCTCAGTGTTGGAAGTTCCATTGTCTGTCTTTATTTCCTTGTCTTGTCTGTGTCGTGTGTCGTTGCTTTTACTGTTTGTGTATCTTTCATTATGGGACAGAGCACTTCAATGCCTCTGTCCCTGACCCTTGATCACTGGACCAAAGTACCCTTAAGGGCTCAGAATCTTTCTTTTTCAGTAAAATTCTGGACCTGGCAGACTCTCTGTGCCTCAGAATGGCCCACCTTTGGATTTGGATGGCCCCTAGAAGGATCTTTCTACTTCCCAATAATTTAAAAAGTCAGACGATATTGTCTTTCAGCCAGGGCCACATAGCCATCTGGATCAACAGCCATATATCTTAACTTGGCAGGACCTCTGCAAATCTCCTTCATGGGTGAAGCATTTCCTTGCCCCTACCCCCACTCCTACTCCTTCCCCCATGATCTCTCAAACCCTCTGCTCCTCCTCCTCCTCCAACCTCTGTTCTCCCTGAGACACAAGATTTGACTCTACTGGACTCTCGTCCCCCTCCTTATCTCCTGCCCACATCCCCCCAAAACCAACACCCTCTAAGTGATTCCCCTGCTGCTGACTCAACCTCTCCACCATTGGAGAAAGCTAAGCCAGCCCAGCGCCCTCCAGATAATTTCCCCGCGGCACACACAGCCCCTCCTCTTCTGGAGGAAACTAGCCCGGCTAAAGGTACTCACCAGCGGTGAATGATTGAAAAACCTGGAACTCGAATGATGCTCCCCCTCCATCCCTAGGGGCCAATGATTGACAACGGCCTTGGGGGAAAAATGCAAGCCTACCAGTATTTACCTTTCTCCTCTTCAGACCAATATAACTGGAAAAATAAAAATCCCCCTTTTACCGAGGACCCCAACCGGCTCCTAGGTGTGGTTGAGTCATTGATGTTTTCACACCAGCCTACTTGGGATGACTGCCAACAACACCTAGGGTTGTCTCTTCATGACAGAGAAACAAAAGAGAATCCTCCTGGATGCTAGAGAAAAATATCCTCTGACCAGATGTGTGACCGACAAAACTTCCCAACATATTTAACCCGGCTTTCCCTTGAATCGACGAAACTGGGACCCCAACACCTTTGAAGGTAAGGAGCATCTGTCCACTTATCACTGGGCTCTAATTGTGGGTATCTTAGTGGCCGCTAGGCGACTTACAAATTTTGCCAAGTTAAGAGAGATTATTCAGGGCCTGATGAATCTCCCTCTATGTTTTTAGAGAGAATTATGGAGGCATATAGGAGATATACTCTTTCGATCCTCAGGCAGAGGATCAAAAGTCATCTGTCAAGATGGCCTTTATGCGCAAGCTGCCATGGATATTAAAAGAAAGTTACAATGCTTAGATGGATTACAAGATATGACTTTGTGAGATTTAGTCAGAGTAGCCGAGAAGGTATACTATAAGAGAGAAAGTGAGGAAGAGTAGGGAGCAAAGGAAGGATAAAAGAAACAAAAGGCAGACTAAGGCATTGACTAAGGTCCTGGTCACAACAACAAATTGGCCAGAAATAAGAAACATGGAGACAGGAAGGGATACCGGGGCCCAGACTAGAGGCCACCCCTGGCCTCAATTTAATGTGCCTACTGTAAAGAAAAAGGACACTGCTTCAAAGAGTGCCATTGAAAGAGACAGCCACTCTAGCCAGCCATTCTGACTCTGGAGGATGACTAAGAATGTTGGGTCTCAGATCCCCTCTGAGAGCTCAGGGTAAATTTTGAAGTGGAGGGGACCCTAGCAAACTTTGAAGTGGATACAGGGGCAATATACTCTGCCCTTATGGCCCCATTGGTCTCTCTATCAAATCAAAAGGTCTCTAATTCAAGGGGCTAATGGCAGAAAATATCGGGTTTGGACAACTAAGAGGACCATGGACCAGGGGAAAGGAAAAATCCATCACTCGTTCTTAGTAATCCCAGAATGCCCGGCCCCATTGATGGGCAGAGATCTGCTCACCAAGCTCCGGGCCAAAATAACTTTTAACCCTGAAGGCCCACAAGTGGAATTTCTAAATCCTTCAATAAAAACTCCTATAGTCACGGCTCTAAATATGTCAGTAGAAAATGTATATCAACTCACTCACCTTTGTTCAAAGAAATTGCATTCATTCCTGAAGGATGAAGAACAGAGTTTTTTACTAACCGACTCAAAGCAAAAGGAAATAACTGAATGGGTAACAAAAGCCTGTCAGGTCTGTCATGGTTAACGCTTACCCTTCCAAGCTTCCTGCAAAAAAGCACCTACGAGGAACCAGACCAGGACAATTCTGGGAAGTGGACTTTACTAAAATTAAGCCAGCAAGGTTTGAAATTAAATATCGCCTAGTCTTTGTAGATATATTTTGAGGATGGATTGAAGCCTTTTCCAGGAAAAAAGAAAAAAAAAACGAAACAGCGCAAATGGTTGTCAAGAAGATCCTGAAAGATATTTTTACAAGATACGGCCTGCCTAAAGTAATAAGGTCTGATAATGGACTGGCGTTTGTAGCCCAATTAAGTCAGGGGTTAGGCAAGACCCTGGGGATTAATTAAAAGTTACATTGTGCTTATAGACCACCGAGTTCAGGACAGGTAGAAAGAATGAATAGAACCATTAAAGAGACCATAACGAAATTAAGCTTAGAAACCTGCATAATAGATTGTACTATGCTCCTGCCTTATGCACTATTTCATGGAAGAAACACTCCCTCTGTTTCTTTGTGTAACCTCACCCCCTATGAAATTGTCCATGGTTCCCCTCCTTCAGTAAGGGACCTAACCCCAACTCTAAGACCTAACGATTCCTTCCACACCCCATTGCTTGAATGAATTAAAGCTCTTGAAAGAACTCAGGGATACCTGTGAAAACAGATGGCCAATACCTATCAACCTGGGGACGATTGGACTCTACATCAATATCAAGTAAGAGACTTCATCTACATAAGTCGACATCAGGTGTCATCCCTGAAACCCCACTGGAAATGACGATACAAGGTGCTACTTATAACACCTACAGCGGTAAAGGAAGACAGAATCACTTCCTGGATCCATACCTCTCATCTCAAGCCTGCGCCCTGTCCAGAGTCTGGCTGGAAACTGGAAAAGATTGGTAAAACTTTCAAATTGTGTATTTACCCTTTGTCTAAGGCTATAGACTCTTCCCTTGACCACCAGTAGTCCTAAACCTATTAAACCCGTTCAGCAGCGATGGCTGATCACAAATCCTACTGGTAAAGAAGTATGATCTATCTCGCATGCAGCCCACTTAGGGACTTGGTGGACATCTATCCACCCAGACATTTGTCAGCTGGCTATAGGTCTTTCCTATTGGATATACCTGATGAAGAGGATCCCACTAAATTTCCATTAAATCCATTCTGCACCATTGATAATGGAAACAATCATTATGGATGTAGGGACACGCGAGCCAGATGCAGGTTGGCTAGCGTAGATTACTATGTTTGCCCGGTGGACTACCAAAGCCACAAACAGTCACGGTTGTGTGGGGGGAATGCCGACTTCTTCTGTAAGTCTAGGGATGTGATCATACAGGCAGTGCATGATGGAACCCAAACTCCTCATCAAATTCTGTACACAGCATTGGCCCTATTACCAATTAGATCACCCAAACTGTTGGCACCTAGAGGGGTCTCAAGATCCTCAAATTCTGCATAACCTTTTTAACTTCTGAATGTCCTCAAAAGCGTGAAAGGAGATTTCCCTATGTGGAGGCCTTTTCCCTCCTTCGCTCACATCCTGAACTATGCTTCTCCAATAGGTCCTCACACTCAGCCTTCTGCTCCAGACTCTCTGCTGTCACTCTCACCTCAGCAACATGATTTCTCCCCTCCAATTACTAGATCAAAAACCCAAACCTCCGCCGGATCTCAGACCATTTCCCCCTTTCTGAGGTAGCAGGTACTGAGGTAACCCTCCACCGAATCACTCCTCTCTTCTCCAGTCAGTGCCCACACCGGGTCCCACCAGTTCCTCTTACCAGCTAACCCAAAGCCTCTTACCAGCTAACCCAAAGCTCAAACCAGCTGAGGAGAACCCTCAGACCCCCTATCCAAGATGTAGTGAAAATGGCCTTTAAAGTTTCTTTGTCATTAGTGAAAACAGGTTACTAAGAATTTAAAGTCCCTCACAGGCTTTTAGGGATACTAACTCCTATCTTCTCCTCTGTTCTACCTGTTCTACTGCTCACCTTTTTGTTGCTAGGAAAATCACAAACACCTTTGCCAGTATTCTTTCACATCTCTGCTACCTCATTCTCAGATCCACGGAGTTGCTCACAGCCACGCCTTCCCCATCTACCCCCTCTATTCCAGGCCCACAGAAAAACATTAATTGACCTTATACGGAAGTCTTCAGCATGGCTGACTTTAGGACTTTCAGGAAAAGAGTCCCCATGAAAGACTTCAAAGTAGATAAACTTCCTCTTTTCATGTTGCCCTGTTGTACTTGGTCACTGGCTAAAAATATCAGCACTCCTAAGTTAGACACCCCCTTACTAGTTTTTCACAAAATATGTGAACAAGGCCTTTGGCATTGATCTGGGGCTTCACAGAGATGGCTACATTTCAAAGATAAAGAAGTTACCAACTGGGCTCCATGGAAATAGCTGGAAGGGGGAAAAATAAAGGAAAAAAAAGGCTCTCCTTCACCCAGGTGTCCTTGAAAAGTTAACTTGCCCAGAACAGAGGAATAAAACAGAAAAAAATCTGCTTTTTGTGAACTTCTGCAGGCTGTGAACTTCTGCGCCCCTTCCCTTATATGTTGGGTACAAAATTCTGAAACTACCTAAACGTGAGTTTCAGGGAATTAATTGATTATAACAGAAGTAATGCCCTCTGAATCCGGTTGCTAATAAAATGGAAAGTTTCCCTGTTTTTGGTAGTATCTTAGGTGCCGTGCCTTGTCCGTCTCTACAACAGTATAATTCTATAGACTTAAACATTGTTTATGTTTTCATGAAATTGTCAAGACGATGTGATTAAATGTGTAAAGGTGCAGATGTTTCCCAGAGTGCTTTATCATAATGCAGGTTCATTTGAAGTTCAAATAGGGGGGCATAAAACCCGGTTCCACTGAGAACATATATCCATCACTTTAGCCATCCTATTAGGAATAGGAGTTGCTGCAGGCGTGAGCACAAGAACCACTGCCTTGGTCCATGGGATACAACAAATGACACAATTAGAAGCAGCAATAGACCAAAACTTAAAGATATTAGAATCCTCCATCTTGGCTTTGCAGGAATCTTTAACCTCTCTCTCTGAAGTTATTTTACAGAAAAGGCGAGGGTTGAACCTCCTCTTCATGAAAGAAGGGGGTCTTTGTTCTGCATTGATGGAGAATGTTGTGTTTTTGCCGACCATACTGGAGTTGTAAAAAAATCTAGGAGTAAATTAAAAAGATGCCTTGAAGAGTGTCAATGAGAGAGAGAGGCCCAAAAAGTGTGGTTTGAGTCTTGGTTCACACAGTCCCCCTGGTTAACTACGCATTTATCAACCCTGGACAGTTCAATAATTATCCTCATATTATTGCTAACTATAAAACCCTGTTTGCTCAACCGTGTAATTTCTTTTTTCCAAGCTCAAATTGGATGAGTTAAACTTATGGTAATACCCCACTAGCAAACATAGAATGTGACACCCCGCAATGATCACTTTTATGATTAAAAGTAGCCAGAAGAAGAAGTGGGGAATGAAAGGTTAATTAAATAGGCACTTTTCACTTCCTTTTTTCCTGTATGCTTAACAAAACACTGTTGAAATCTTGAGAAATGTTTGCTAATCTTGTTCCCAGAATGTGGTGTCCCCAACTGACTAACTGCAGAATGTGCTCCCTCACTGGGTTGCATGCAAACTGACCACTCGCCCTGACCTATCAATAAAGTTCCCTCCCTGCCGTCACCAAGGAAAGTGTATAAGCTCTGCTTAAGCTGTTCTAAGGGCTCTCTACTCTATTCAAGTGAGCTCTGAGCATCAGCGTGCTGGACCCCCAATAAACACTGCGCTGTTGCATGAGATAGTCTCTTGGTGGTCTCTTCTTTCGACCTCATCCGACCTTTACTTGGATAATTAAATGTAGAAGAGAACATCCATTCAAAAAGGGATAGTCGGTAGGATTAGGAATATAGTTGGTAGGTTTAGGAAGAAGACTGTGTATAGGATTTGGAACAAAAGTTCCTTAGCAATAGGGTTTCGGTTAGAGAGTGAATGTAAATGTCAGCACATGTGAAGAGTCAGTCACAATGATGAACTGGAGAAAATATGTAGGAAATCAGATATCAATACACACATTATGAAATCAGGCAAAGTATAAAGTGAATGATAGGATTAGACATTATCAACAAGGTTGAGTTTCAATGTATAATCTTAGGAAGAAACAAATATGTAGTCAGCAATATGATTGACATTTGAGAGCATTAGGCAACCTGGACATGGATGTTTTTAGTAATCCAGGATCACTTTCCATTTAGGATTTGCTACAATCATAAGTTTGACCTTTGCATTTTGTGATCAGAATATTACAGTGATAAAATGTATATGTAGATCAGGTGACATGAGTATTTTTTCTAACATTTCTGGGAGCAATATTTTGAAGACGTATAAATTAGTGTTGGGGGTACACAGAGTTGTACCCTGTGTCTATGAATATAGAAGTAATGCATGAATTGACAATACTGTGAATAAATAATATAACTGTTTCCACTTTAAATCATGGATTGAATTGATATCTGAAAATATATAAGAAATCTTATATTGATATACAATCATTCATTCCAACGAGTTATGCATCTAATGATAATATTAGGGTTATGTTTTATCATGAAAGGTGTGTGAGTTTAGCTTCAAAGGTGATTATGGAAATGGAAAATTATGTGTTTGGAAAGAAGTCTCATGAAAATACGAATCAAGAAACATAGAGGAATACATGTGTTCTGAAGCAGGAAATGATTGTAAGTATAAAAAAAATCGTATAAATTTCCTAACTTGTGGATGAAATATATATCCTATGATGTGCAAAAACTGAAAAAAATAGTAATGTATCAGTGTTGAATGAAAATGAATGTCAAAATACATAACATGTCCCATAGGAATCTACTTGCATTGATGTTAAACTGGGTCAGTTACTGTAGAAACATTAGGATTTGAAAGGACCATTTACTAAAGTTAGTTTTCAGTACTAGGAATCAAATATATATTTCAGGTGGATGAATATATCTGAGCATAATCTTGTGAACATTTTATTATAAATCCACATTCATGACATGAATGAATTTAGGGAGTGTATATAAGACACATATATTTCATATTTTGAAAAATCAGGAGGGTGTAAAAATATATATATATATATATATATATATATATATATATATATATATATATATATATATATATATATATATATATATCACAGATACATTAAAAAGTAGCAATATATAAATATATATGGGTATCAAAATTTATCTTGAAATATATATCATCCACAGATTAAAAAGTATTCATTTTAGTGAACATGGATTTATGTATAATGTTGTTCAACTAGGAACCTCACCCATAGGTGGAATTTTAAGATCCAAAAGCGTTTAGGAGGAGTGATCTCTTCTCACAATTTGTATCTGCAAAGTTAGCCACCTCACAAAAATGTACGTGTGATACCAGGTAGGATTCTATATGTGCATATAAAAATACATGTGCTGAATAGGCTCCAGAGAAATGGAGACAGAAATTCAGAAATAAGTTAACATTAAAAAGAATGGAGAACTATTTCAATTAACAATTGACTATATTTTTAACACCTACCATTTATCATGCAAATAACAAGTCCAACTATACACCATGCCTCCTCTGAACTGCTTGTGTTTCTATAATGTTTCGGTTACTTTCCTCCATTATATTAGGATTAGTAATCAGAGTCTAGTAGGGTGTGAGTTAGTGTCAGGGAATCAGTATATTGAATGGAAAATAGAAAAATGAATCCAATGTGTATGCAAATATGTGGTACACAAAAATCTTCCCACTCTCATCAAGAACAACACCTAGTTATCACCTACGCCCCAAGTAAGACACAATTAGAGGAGAAGAGTTAGAAAATCCATGACTACATATCTGGAATGGAATACGATCAGGAGTTCACAACCTTGGAAGTGGTAGAGGAGTTTCCAAAAGTAAGGGACAGGGTAAACACTCCACAAACATGGACCTCTGCCTGCCTAAAGACTTCTTGAGAAACTGTCTCTGAGGTTGGGCACTTAAAACATATGTTGTTGTCAGGAGCTTTATCTTCCTTTCTAGGGAGACCATCAAAGCTGGGTCTTCATCTCTGTGACCTTGTGGATATGGTTTCTTATTTTCCAATGAACATGAGGCAGCAGTGCTGAATTCTCTCTTTGTAGGTAAACTGTGGCCACGGGGGGCTAAGTGTATCCACATGTTGGCTGTGTATCCATTTGGTCATCCTCCACATTTCGTCGTGATTCTTGGTGCTGCACTGGGAATTTAATATTTGCTTCATGGAATACAAGGAGCTCAACTGGAACACAGTGCTGGAGGGAGTTCTGTCATGTGTGGTGGGTCAGGGTCAGCAGGAGAATGCACCAACCAGGTTTCTATCCCACACAGTTTGCCCCCTTGACCATAATAACCTGATTGTTAAGATTTCCCTTAAACCTCTACTTATAAAAAGATGCCTTTACATATAAGGGTCTGCTGGATGCACCATGTCAGCCACAAGCCATTTGGAAGTCAAAGGCAGATCCACAAGGCCCCACGACAGAAGTTTTATCACAAAACTGCACATCTCTGCTGTAGGTCCACTAATCAGCAGGCTTGAACTTACCGGCATCTCTGTTCTACACCATTTTCATGAAACCCAGTCAATCAAGGAACTGTCTGATACACTCATCGTCAGCAACAGTATATCCAAAGGTTCTCCTGTGCAACCTGGTCAAGGGAATTTTAAGAATTTCATGGTATTTATCTAGCCATTATTCAAGCATGAGGTTGGAGGCACTGTGGGTTTCAATTTTTTCAGGAAACATTAAATGGTGAGGAAGCTCATTTCAATGAAACCTCTGGAAAACTCTCACAGGCAAGTCTTCCCAAGGAGTGGCCAAAAGGTCACCGAAATCCAGGACTATTGAGGTCTACAATGTGAGGTCCATGTGTGTTTTCACGCTCAAGTATGCCTGCCATGTGTTTTAGAAAAAATCATGTGATATCCAGGCTGTGATTCTCAGTGCTCTGTGGAAAGCCACCCTGGACCTAGATCTCAGTTTATAAGGGCGACTCTCATGTGTGGCCTGCGAAAATCCCAACACAATTCATGGCAATACTTCTCTGAGTTCAGTTCCAGAACTCAGTCTCTAAGTCCCCTTGAACTCACACCAGAGTTCAAGACCACTTGGACCCATTCATTTCTTCCAACCGCCACACAAATGACCAAAATTAAAACCTAAACACTCCCACAAGGCCCTCATGTTCTCCATATAGACACTCATCATAACCTCTGGCTGAATTTTTCCATGAGGGGCGCAGCCCAAGACAGTGACCAAAATGAGCACCTTTGGCCCTCATTTGCCTAAAGTCAGGGTGGCCTGGACACCATTCCTGTGAACCAGGAGTGATTAAATAGACCTGCCGTTAATACTGCTCTGCTTCTCCATTTTGAGGCCTACTGAATATCAGGTATAGATTCTTTATGTGGTTTGGAGTCATGAGAAAACCCAAGCACTTCTGCATGGCTTTGAAGAACTCATTTGACCCAAAGGATCCCTATTCTCACTTGATGGAGTCAGGAACATCACAGAAGAAGGCTAGAGACTTCATCCACAATGACTGATCTTTTTGCCATTTTGGTTTTGGATGCACACATGGGATCTTTCTTTAGATCCATCAGGTGCTGAGAATCTAAGCTGGAGCCTCACACAGGGCCAAGTGGCTGATTCAGACACCTCCCTTTCCAAAGCAGTTATGCCAAGAGCCACAGGTGATCCTCATTCATTTCCATTTGATAACTGTTTTTTTCAGTCTTCACAAAGGGGTGGCCAGAGGCAAATACCTTCCTGACATTCAGGGCAACAGAACAAAATGTAAGCAAAAGGTCCAAAGCAGGGTATCTCCACTGAGAGTTTCCTGGCCACACTGATATCTGAGTTTTTTGAGATGCTCACCATGCCAATTCCTTCAGCTATTCAGTACATGGTCATGTCACAGTGATTGGAGGTGGTACATATCATGGATAAAAAACAATGAGCATATTCTGGCTAGTGGCCAGAATCCTGGAAGAAAACAGGAACTTAGGAAGGTTGGAGGTGTTTCCCATTGGTAAGGCAAGCCGCAGTCCTTTCATAAATTGGACAGGTTGATTGCTGGGAGGCATTCTACTACACAGGACATATTCATTGATGCATTCTCTTTTCTAATGTCTACAACCACGGACACAGTGGCATACACAGAAATAGAAACACTCACCATGTCAAATGACTTATTAGAAACAGTCCATTCCAAAAGAAATAAATCACGTTTTTTCTACCTATTCTCAGAACATGAGACAAAACCACAAACTGACATCCACACACCCAGGCACCTCCTTCCCCCAAGTAGGTCTGTGACTCTTCTGAGTGTCCTCTGACTGATAGGCCATACGATGTTCCTCTGAAATGGCCTTTCCTGTCTCAGATCTGGTGTCATTCACCAACTCTGTGAAGTTGTCAGGAGGCAGTGGTGAGCCAATTCCAGTCTTGTCAGGAAAGGCCCCTCTTCAGAGCTTTCTTGGAATTTGGCCACCTTCACATGAAGAGGTACCTAGAAAGACTGATTCTATCCTTGGTAAATCCAAACAAGTGAGACCACTGGGACTTGGACGGGTAATGGCTTTGGGTGCCTGGCTTCCTGGATCCCAAATTCAGAGAATTCCATCACCAAGGAAGTAGGTGAGGTCACTTCCTTCAGGAACTGAATGAGGTCACTGACTTGGCCACCAATATGTCCTAACAGTTGCTTCCTAGGTTCTCATAAGATGGAGGCTTCCCCTACTTCTTGTGACACATTCACAAATTAGAATGGTATAGAAACCATAGGCACCTGGGAACAGCTCTCCACAAAGGCCTGGTTTGATCTGACTTCTCTACATTAAGAAGAGAGAGGCTGATTCAGAAACATCCCTTCATCCTGACTAGGTTGTTTGCCATGGAAGATGACTTTTCCTCTCTCAGGTCCTAAATAGCTGCCTAAATCTTCTCCATCCATCATTTCTGCATGGACTTTTGAGGTTCTCAGCAGGTGGAAGATCCCCTACCTTCCTGTATTGTAAGACCAACTCGGTCCCTCCTCTTCTGTAAAGTTAGATTGACGGAACATTGTATGGTTAGGGTTAATAGCATGTTCGATTTTGGTTAGGAATCATTCTGCTGGATGAATAATGGTTTGGGAACCTCTGATACTTATAAGAATACAGACGTGAAATATAAGTACAAAAAAAGAAATCTAGGTAAGATTTGAAGCCCAGAAGGGCATTTGGCCATTAATTGGCATACTAAGCTTGAATTATGTTCTGCACCGAGGTCTCAGATAAATTCATTTACAATGGCATAGGTTGCTGTACCTCAGATGACTGAATTTAGAAGAGATCATCCAGTCCAAAAGGGATAGTCCATAGGATTAGGAAGATTGTCTGTAGGATTAGGAAGAAGAGTGAGTCTAGGAGTTGGACCAAAAGTTCTTTAGCAATAGGGTTTCAGTTAGAGAGTGAATGTAAATGTCAGCACATGTGAAGAGTCAGTCACAATGATGAACTGGGGAAAATATGTAGGAAAGAGAGTAAATATGTATCAATAGAGACATTAGGAAATCAGGCAACGTATAAAGTGAGTGATAGGATTAGATATTTTCAACACGGTTGAGGTTGAATATATAATCTTAGGAAGAAACAATTATTTAGTCACCAATAGGATTGACATTTGAGCGCATTAGGGAACCTAGACATGGAGGTTTTTAGTAATCCATGCTCACTTTAAATTTAGGCTTTAGTACAATCATAAGTGTGACCTTTGCATTTTGTGTCAAGAATATTACTGTGGTAAAATATATATGTAGATCAGATGACATGAGTATTTCTTCCACCAATATGAGGAGCAATATTTTGAAAACTTATAAATTAGTATTGCGGATAAAATAGGCGTACCCTGTGTTGATGAATAAGAGATGATGCATGAATAGACCATATTGTGAATAAATTATATAACTGGTTCCAACTTTAAATAATGCATTGAAATTATGTTTGAAAATATATAGTAAATCTTATATTCATATATATATATATATATATATATATATATATATATATATATATATATATATATATATATATATACATTCATTCCAACCAGTTATACATCTAATGGTAATATTAGGGTTACGGTTTATCATGAAGAGTGTGTGAGTTTTGCTTCAAAAATGAGTATAGAATCGAAAATAATGTTTTTAGAAAGAAGTCTAGTGAAAAGACCACTAAAGAATCATAGAGGAATACATGTTTTCTTAAAGAGGAAGTGATTGAAAGTGAACCACATGCCTATAAATTTGTGAATTTGTGGATGAAAGGATATATCCTATGATGTCCATAAACTGAAGAAATAGTAATGTACCAGTGTGGAATAAAAATGAACTTAAAAATACATATCATGTCCCATAGGAATCTAACTGCATTGATGTTAAACTTGGTCAGTTACTATAGAAATATTAGGATATATAAGGACCATTCACTGAAGTTAGTTTTCAGTACTAGGAAACAAATATGTATGTCAGGTGGTTGAATATTTCTGAGAATAATCTGTTGAGAGCCACAGCCAAAGGAGCCCCAGCAAACTTGCAGCTGCCAGCAAACTTCCATCTGCCGGCTGATGATTGGCTCACAGTGGCCCCAGCATCATCTAGCTGATTTGCTTCTCTGTGGTGATGCTCATTGAGATGCTCAATGGGCGGTTTCCCCGACCTTTCAGACTGCCAGCGGATGATTGGCTCACAGCGGCCCCAACAACATCTCGCTGATTGGCTCCTCTGTGGTGATGCACATTGGGCTGGTTCCCTTCCATTTCAGACCATGGAACTGCTCATTGGGGGACTTTTTGGCTTCGCCCACGTGACCCAGCCAATCGGCCTCAAGAGGAGGAGACTTGTGTTTGAGGGAGAGGCTTGTGGGAAGCCTGTGGTGGCAGTTGGGCTCTGACGGCTTTTCCTGAGGAGCTGTTTTGTTTGGTGTCATCTTGTTGGGTTGTATTATAGTAGAAATACGGGATCAGAAATTAGTAAAAAAAAAAAAAACTGAAAGAGTGTTCAGTAAATTGTTAGAGGAAGGAGGCATCTCAGTAAAATCAAGAAAAGTCAGGGCATACGTTGATACAATACAAAAATGTAGCCCATGGCTTTTTCAGGAGGAGTTGTTAAATATATCACAATGGAACCATCATGGTGAAGATTTAAAAAGAATAGAAAAGAAAAGCCCAGGGACTCTGCCAGTTGGCACATTGCTATTGTGGACGTTTGTACCTTGTTTCCTTAGTGGAAAGCCTTCAGTTCAGACAATGGTAGAGGAAGGAGTAGACATATTGATTCAAGTAAAACAGAAGGTCTCTCAAGTTAGTCAGATAGAGGAAAAAATTCAAGTAAAAGAAAAGGTCTCTCGAACTAGTCAGACAGAGGAAAAAAATCAAGTAAAAGAGAAGGCCTTTCAAGCCAGTCAGACAGAGGAAGAAAGTGTAAAACAGAAAAAGCCATCAGGGGAAAAGTTACAACAGGAGACTACTACTAACACCTTTCTATCACCAGAGGGTGTAAGTGTCCAACCAACAGCACAACCTCTACAGGAGACTGCTACTAACACCTTTCTATCACCAGAGGAAGTAAGTGTCCAACTAACAAGGCCACCTCCATATGCTGGGAGGCCCCCAACCCCCACAGTTGATAGTTGGAATCCTGAGACAAGATCTCAAATATTAACATGCCCAGTATTTGAGGCAGGAGGGCAGTGAGATTACCATGCTTTAAATTTCAAAACAGTGAAGCAGCTAATAGAGGCTGTAACAACCTATGGTCCTCAAGCACCCTTCACTGTAAGCATTATCAAATCCATTAACAACATGAACATGAAGCCAGCAGATTGGGCTGATATGTGTAAAGCTGTGCTAAATGGAGGAAATACCTGTTATGGAAGATTGCCAATGAGGAATTTTGCAAGGAGACGGCTAGCAAAATGCAGCAGCTAGTTATCCTCAGAGAAATCTAGATATATTGTTAGGAAAGGGACCTTATGAGGATCATCAGCAGCAATGTGCATATGATCCTGGTGTATATGCACAGATTGCTATAGATGCAATTAAGGCATGGAAGACTTTTCAAGGAAATGGAGGTTTACAAGGTCAGTTATCTAAGGTAATACAAGGAGCTAATGAACCTTATGCTGAATTTGTAGATAGGCTTATTCAAACAGCTACCAGAGTTTTTGGAAATACACAACAAGCAATGCCATTACTAAAACAACTGGCTTATGAGCAAGCGAATCGTTGGTGCAAAGATATCATTAGACCATGGAAACATGAAGATTTAAACACATATATTAAATTATGTAGAGACATTAAAGAACAAGAGCAAGTCGTGGAAACTGCAGTAAAACAGGCTTTAGATGCCAGAGACATTAATGAACAAGGGCAAATTGTGGCAGCTGCAGTAAAACAGGCTTTAGATGCCAGGCCAAGAACATGCTACAATTGTGAAAAAACAGGACATTTTAAAAGGAATTGTCCCATAGGAGGAGGGTTTAACAAAACTAGGTATCAAAGGAGTAGAATACCAGGTATTTGTCCATGATGCCGCAGAGGGAGACTTTGGGCTAATGAATGCTGTTCTCAAACCACCATAGAGCGTACACCATTATCAAAAAACGAACAAGGACCAGGTGTTTATCCACAATATCGTGGACAAAAACATGGAGCTCCATTGCCCAAAAATGGACAATGGGGCTCAATTCTCCGGGGCCCCAAACCACAAATATACGCAGCACTGGAGAAACCCAGCAACCCCATCAGGGTAGTGCCCAGGACACATTGTCCATCAGATCCCTCATCAGACAAACCAGAGGGAGTGCAGGGTTAGACATCTGTGCCTCTGCCAGAGCAGTACTAACTGCAGAGATGGGAGTTCAATTCATTTCCACAGGGGTAAAAGGACCTCTTCCCAAAGGAACAGTAGGCTTATTATTGGGACGCAGATCTTCTACTCTAAAAGGACTTATGATAAGTCCTGGGGTAATTGATCTCGACTATGAAGGTGAAATAAAAATTATAGCCAGTTCTCCAAAGGGTATATCAGTAATTTCACCAGGAGATAGAATAGCACAGTTACTAATAATACCCAGCCTACGTGAAAAATTTTCCAGTCGTACTGTAGAAAGAGGTTCCAAGTGATTAGGCTCCACAGGTGTAGATTGGGCTATGCTTTCTTTAAATTTAGATTCTGGCCCCATGCTAAAACTAAATATTCAAGGGCATGAATTTAATGGGCTACTGGATACAGACGCAGACCTTAGCATCATCCCTCGTCAAGAATGGCCAAAACATTGGCCATTACAACAAGCCACTCAAAAGCTTCGAGGCCTAGGAGTAGCGTATAATCCCCATAGAAGTGCAATGGTATTAGATTGGAAGGATCCTGAAGGATGTGAAGGAACTCTACAGCCATATTTATTGGATCATCTTCCCGTAAATTTATGGGGACGAGATAGTCTCCTGGACTCATTGATATTTTTTTTCGGATTCGGTATTGCCAGTCAATCGGGTTTTGCCGGCTCCTCAGTCCTGGTCTCAGTGTTGGACATCCATTGCCTATCTTCATTGCCTTGTCTTGTCTGTGTCATGTTTCATTGCTTTAACTGTTTGTGTATCTTTCATTATGGGACAGAGCACTTCAATGCCTCTGTCCCTGATACTTGATCACTGGACCAAAGTCCGCTTAAGGGCTCAGAATCTTTGTTTTTCAGTAAAGTGCCGGATGTGGCAGACTCTCTGTGCTTCAGAATGGCCCACCTTTGGATTTGGATTACCCCTAGAAGGATCTTTCTACTTCCCACTAATTTAATAAAGTCAGAGATATTGTCTTTCAGCCGGTGCTACATAGCCATCTGGATCAACAGCCATATATCTTAACTCGGCGGGAACTCTGCATATCTCCTCCTCCATGGGTGAAGCCTTTCCTTGTCACTGCCCCCACTCTGACTCCTTCCCCCAGGAACTCTCAAATCCTCTGATCCTCCTCCTCCTACACCCTCTGTTCTCCCTGAGTCACCAGATTTCACTCTACTGGAGTCTCCTTCCCCTCCTTATCCCCTGCCCTTGTCCCCCAAAATCCAACACCCTCTAAGTGATTCCCCTACTGCTGACTCAGCCTCTCCTCCATTGGAGGAAGCTATGCCGGCCCAGCGCCCTCCAGATAATTCCTTTGCGGCACCCACAGCACCTCTTCCCTTGGAGGAAGCTGTACCATCTAAAGGAACTCGCTGGCGGTGAATGATTTAAAACCCTGGAACTCTTGGGATGCTCCCCCTCCATTCCTATGTGCCAATGATTGACGATGGCCACGGGGAAAAAATGCAAGCCTACCAGTATTAGCCTTTCTCCTCGTCAGACCTATATAACTTAAAAAAATTATAATCCCCCTTTTTCTGAGGACCCCACCAGGCTCTCAGGTCTGGTTGAGTCATTGATGTTTTCACACCAGCCTACTTCGGATGACTGCCAAAAACTCCTAGGGATTCTCTTCATGACAGAGGAACAACAGTGAATCCTCCAGGAAGCTAGAAAAAAAATCCCTCAAACAAGATCTGCGTCCGACACAACTTCCCAACATAATCAAAGGCGGCTTTCCCTTGAACCCACCCAACTGAGACCCCAAAATCTTTGAAGTTAGGGAGCATCTGTCCCCTTATCACCGGGCTCTAATAGTGTGTCTCCAAGCAGCCGCTAGCGACAAAGTAATTTCGCCAAGGTAAGAGAGATTATTCAAGGGCCTGATGATTCTCCCACTATGTTTCTAGAGAGAATTATGGAGGCATATTGGAGATATACTCCTTTTGATCCTCAGGCAGAGAATCAAAGGCATCTGTCACGATGGCCTTTATTGGGCAAACTGGCTTGGATATTAAAACAAAGTTACAAAGCTAGATTGATTACAAGGCATGACTTTCAGAGATTTAGTCAGAGAAGCCAAGAACGTATACTATAAGAGAGAAACTGAGGAAGAGAAGGGAGCAAGGGGAGGATAAAAGAAACAAAAGGCAGACTAAGGCGTTGACTAAGGTCCTGGTCACAAAAACAAATAGGCCAGAAATTAAGAAACAGGTAGACAAGAAGGGATAACATTGGCCCATGCCAGAGGCCACCCTGGCCTCAGATCAATGTGCCTACTCTAAAGAAAAAAGGACACTGGGCCAAAATTGCCCTAAAAAGCGACAGCCACACCAGCCAGCCATTCTGACTCTGGAGGATGACTAAGAAAGTCGGGGCTCAGATTCCCTCCGCAAGCTCAAGGTAACTTTTGAAGTGTTTCAAAAGTGATTATGGAAATCGAAAATAATGTGTTTGGAAAGAAGTCTCATGAAAAGATCAGTCAAGAAACATGGATGAATACATGTGTTCTGAAGCACGAAGTGAATGAAAGTCAGACAAATGCGTATAAATTTGCTAACTTGTGGATGAAATATATATCCTATGATGTGCATAAAGTGAATCATTAGTAATGTAGAAGTGTTGAATAAAATTGAACATCAAAATACACATCATGTCCCATAGAAATCTACTTGAATCGATGTTAAACAGGGTCAGTTACTGTAGAAATGTTAGGATATGTTTGCACCATTCAAAGAAGTTAGTTTTCAGTACTAGGAAACAAATATGTATTTCAGGTGGATGAATATTACTGAGAATAATCTTGTGAAAAGTTGATTAAAAATCCAAATACATCAATATGAATGAATTTAGGGAGTGCATAATAAGACACATGTTTTATATATATATATATATATATATATAATAGCAATATATATGCCAATTGAAATTCATCATTAAATATATATCATCATCATATCCAAAAATATTCATTTTAATGAATATGGATTTTATATAAGTTTGTTCAAATAGGAAGCTCACCCATGGGTTGAATTTTCAGTTCCAACATTGTTTAGGAGGAGTGATCACTTCTCACAATTTGTATGTGCCATGTCAGCCACCTCACGAGAATGTACGTGTGACACCAGGTAGGATTCTATATGTGCATATTAAAACACATGTGCTGAATAGGCTACTGAGAAAGGAAGACAGTAATTCATATATTTGTTAAGTTTAAAAACACATGTAGAACTATTTCAATTAAAAATTGACTAGATTTATAACTCCTACCCTATATATTTCAAAAGGCATGTCCAACTATACACCATGCCTCCTCTGAAATGCTTGTATTTCTATTCTGTTTAGGTTATGTTTCTCAATCATATTAGGATTAGTAGTCAGAGTCTAGTAGGGAATGGGTTAGTGTCAGGGATTTAGTATTTCAAATATATGCTGCACAAAATCTTCCCACTCTCATTCAGAACAATGCCTAGACATTACCCTCGTCCCAAGTAAGACACAATTAGAGGAGAAGAGTTAAAAATTCTGTGAATACATATCTGGAAATGAATATTCTCATGAGTTCACAAACTTGGAGGTCGTAGAGGAGTTTCCAAAAGTATGGGACAGGGTAAGCACTCCACAAACATGGAGCTCTGCTGCCCTAAAGACTTCTTGAGAAACTGCCTCTGAGGTTGGGCACTTGAAATATATGTTTTCGTAAGGAGCTTTCTTTGTACTGAGACCATCAAAGCTGGGTGTGCATCTATGCGACCTGGAGGACATGGTTTCATATTTTCCAATGAACATGAGGCAGCAGTGCTGAATTCTCTCTATGTAGGTAAACTGTGTCCACTGGGGCCTAAGTGTCTCTGCGTGTGGACTGTGAAGCCATTTGGTCATCCTCTACTTTTCCTGGTGTTTCTTGCTGCTGCACTGGGAGTTTGGTATTTGCTTATGAAGTAAAAAAAGATCACCTGGGACACAGTGCTTGAGGGAGTTCTGTCACGTGTGGTGGGTCAGGGTCTGCAAGAGAATATACCAACAATGCTTCTATTCCACAAAGCTTTTTCCCTTGACCATAGCAACATAATTCTCAACATTTCCCTGAAACCTCTCTATATAACAAGATGCCGTTACATATAAGGGTCTGGTGGTTGTACCATGTCAGTCACAAGGCATTTCGGAGCCAATGGAAGATCAGCATGGCCCCACCACAGATGTTTCATCACACACCCCCCCTCCACTGCTCTAGGCCCACTACTCAGCAGGCTCCAATTTACTGGCATCTCTGTTCTACACCATTTTGATGAAACCTAGTCAATCAAGGCGCTGTCTGGTATACTCATGATCAGCAACCGGTTTTCCAAATTTTCTACAGTGCCACCTGGTCATGGAAATTTCAATAATTTTATTGTATTTATCTAGCCATTTTTCACGGATGAAGTTGGAGGCACTGTGGATTTCAATTCGTACAGGAACCATTAAATGATGAGAAACCTCATTTCAATGAAAGCTCTGTAGAACTGTTACAGACAAGGCTTCCCAGGGAGTGGCCAAAATGTCACATAAAATCAGACCCATTGAGGTCTACAATGTGAGGTCCATGTGTGTTTTGACTGTCACCCGTGCCTGCCAAGCCTTTCAGAAAAAAAAAAAAATCATGTGATATCCTGGCTGAGATTCCCAGTGCTCTGTGGAAAGCCACCCTGGGCCTAGATCTCAGTTTCCAAGGGAGACTCTCATGCGTGCCCTCCTAGAATCCCAACACAATTCATGGCACAAGTTCTTTGAGATCAGATCCAGAATGCACTCTCTAAGTGTAATCACACCAGAGTTCAAGCCCATGTGGACCCAGGCTCTCCTTTAACTGCCACACAATGACCACAATTAAAACCAAAACACTCCCACATGGCCCTCATCTGTTTCCATATAGATACTCATCATAACCTCTGGCTGGAGGTTTCCATGAGGGGCGCAGTCCAAGACAGTGTCCAAAATAAGCTCCCTTGCCCCTCATTTGCCTAAAGTCAGGGTGGCCTGGACATACTTCCTGTGAACCAGGAGTGATCAAATAGGCATGCCATTAATACTGCAGCGCTTCTTCAATTTGAGGCCTACTGAGTTAGAGGTATAGATTGTTTATGTGAATTAGAGTCATGAAAAACCCAAGCACCTCTGCAGGGCTTTGAAGAACTCAATTGACACAAAGGATCCCTATTCTCACTTGATAGAGGTCAGGAACCTCACAGAGGAAAGCGAGACTTTATCCACAATGACTGGTCTATTTGCCATTTTGGTTTTAGATGCACACATGGGATCTTTCTTTAGATCCATCTGGTGCTGAGAATCTAAGCCACAAACTCACACAGGGCCAAGATGCTAATTCAGACACATCCCTTTCCAAAGCAATTACGCAAAGAGCCACAGGTGATGCCCATTCATTTCCATTTGAAAACTGTTTACTTCAGGCTTCACAAAGGGGTGGCCAGAGCAAGAACTTCCTGACATTCAGTTCAACAGAACAATATATAAGCAAAATGCCCAAAGCAGGGTTTTTCCACTGAGAATTTCCTGGTCACACTGATATCTGAGTTTTTTGAGATGCTCGCCATTCCCTTCAGCTATCCAGTACATGACCATGTCACAGAGCTTGGAGGTGGTACATATGTTAGACACAAAACCATGAGCCTATCCTGGAGAGTGAACAGAATTCATGAAGAAACCTGGAAATTAGGAATGTAGTAGGTTATGCCCATCTTTAAGTAAAGCCGCAATCCATTCATAAATTGGGCAGGATGAAATGGGAAGCTTTCTACTAGACAGGACACATCCATTGATGCACTCTCTTTTCTAATGTCTACAACCACGGACACCATGGGATACACAGACATAGAAACACTCTCCTTTTCAAACGACTTACGAGAAACAGTTCACTCCAAACCATACAAACCACCTTTCTTTCCTATTCTCACAACATGAGACAAAATCACAAACTCACAACCACACCCACAAAGGCACCTCCTTACCCTAAGTAGGTCTGTGACTCTATGGAGTGTCCTCTGACTGGTGGGCCACACAATGTTCCCCCGAAATGTCCTGTCCTGTCTCAAATATGGTCTCCTTGGCCAACTCTATGAAGTTGTCAGGAGCCAGCGGTGGGCCACTACCTGCTTTTTCAGGAAAGGCCCCTCTTCAGAGCTGTCCTGGCTTTTGGCCATTCTAACATCAGTAGGTACAAAGAAAGACTGACTCTGTCCTTGGTAATTCCAAACAAGTGAACCCACTGGGACTGGTTCTGGGACTGGATCTGTGTGCCTGGCTTCCAGGATCCCAAGTTCAGAGAGTTCCATCACCAAGGGAGTAAGGTGAGGTCACTTCCTTCAGGAACTGAATTAGGTCACTGCCTTGGCAACCACTTTATCCTAACAGTTGCTTCCAAGTGTCTCATTAAATGGAGGCTTCCCCTATTTCCTGTGAAACATTCACAAGTTAGAATGGTATATCAACCATAGGAACCCAGTAATAGCTCTCCACACAGGCCTGGTTTGGTCCCTCTCCTCTACATTGAGAAGAGAGGTTCTGATTCAGACACATCCCGTCATCCTGACCAGGTATTTTGCCATGGAAGATTACTTTTGCTTTCTCAGGTCCTCCATAGCTGACTACATATTCTCCAGGGATCATTTCTGCATTGAACTTGTGGTTCTAAACAGGTGAAAGATCCCCTACATTCCTGTATTGTAAGACCAACTCTGTCCCTGCTCTTCATTAAATTTACATTGAGGGAACAGTGTATTATTAGGGTTAATAAAATGTTTGATTTGGGTTAGAAATCATTCTGCTGGATGTATAATGGTACTGGGAACCTGGGATATTTTTAAAAATATAGAGGTGAAATATATAAATGAAAAAAGGAAGTCTAGGTAATTTTGAAGCCCAGAGAGGCAATGGGCCCTTCATTGGGATACTTAGCTTTAATTTATGTTGTGCACAGATATCTCAGATAAATCTATATGCAATGGCATAGGACCTTGTACCTTGGATGATTAAAATTCGAAGAGAACATCCAGTCAAAAAGGGATAGTCCGTAGGATTAGATAGATATTCGGTAGGTTAACAAAGAAGAGTAAGCATAGGATTTGGAACAAAAGTTCTTTAGCAATAGGGTTTGGGTTAACGTGTGAAAGTAAATATCAGCACACTTGAAGGGTCAGTCACAATGATGAACAGGGGAAAATTTGTAGGAAAGCAGATATCAATAGAGATATTACAAAATCAACAAGTGGGCCAAGGACCTGAACAGACACTTCTCAGAAGAAGACATACAATCAATTAATAAGTACATGAAAAAATTCTCACCTTCTCTAGCAGTCAGAGAAATGCAAATCAAAACCACCCTAAGATACCATCTCACTCCAGTAAGATTGGCAGCCATTAGGATGTCAAACAATAATAAGTGGTGGCAAGGATGTGGGGAAAAGGGTACACTTGTACATTGCTGGTGGGACTGCAAAATGGTGCGGCCATTATGGAAAGCAGTATGGAGATTCCTGGAAAAGCTGGGAATGGAACCACCATTTGACCCAGCTATCGCCCTCCTTGGACTATTCCCTGAGGACCATAAAAGAGAATGCTATAGGGATACTGCCACATCAATGATCATAGCAGCACAATTCACAATAGCCAGACTGTGGAACCAACCTAGATGCCCTTCAATAGATGAATGGATAAAAAAAATGTGGCATCTATACACAATGGAGTATTATGCAGCACTAAAAAATGACAAAATCATGGAATTTGCAGGGAAATGGATGGCATTAGAGCAGATTATGCTAAGTGAAGCTAGCCAATCCTTAAAAAACAAATGCCAAATGTCTTCTTTGATTTAAGGAGAGCAACTAAGAACTTAACAGAGGGAAAGAGCATGAGGAAAATATTAACATTAAACTGAGAAAAGTGATGGGAGGGAAAGGGAGAGAGAAGGGAAATTGCATGGAAACGGAAGGAAACCCTCATCGTTATACGAAATCACATATACAAGGTTGTGAGGGGAAAGGGGGGGGGAAGGGAGAGAACGGAACAATAACAGATAAGGTAGAGAGGGAAAATGAAAGGGGAGGGGAGGGGGGATAGTATGGGATAGGAAAGTCAGCAGAATACAACAGTCACTAATATGGCATTATGTAAACATTGTGAATGTGTAACTGATGTGATTCTGCAATCTGTATTTGGGGTAAAAATGGAAATGCATAACTCACTTGAATCAAATTTATGAAAGATGAAAAATATAAAAATTTTAAAAAGTACTAAATTGGCTCATCCTAACATTAAAAAAAGAGATATTACAAAATCAGGCAAAGTATAAAGTGAGTGATATGATTAGATATTTTCAACAGGGTTGATTTTGAATATATAATCTTAGGAAGAAACAAATATGTAGTCACCAATAGGATTGATATTTGAGAGCATTAGGCAACCTGAACATGGAAGTAATCCATGTTCACTTTCCATTTAGGCTTTAGTACAATAATAAGTGTGAACTTTGCATTTTGTGTCCAGAATATTACTGTGATAAAATGTATATGTAGATTAGGTGACATCAGTATTTCTTTCACCATTTCTGTGAGTAATATTTTGAAGACATATACATAAGTATTGGTTGTACAAAAACCTGTACCCTGTGTCTATGAATATACAGATAATGCATGAATAGACCATACTGTGAATAAATAGTATAGCTGGTTCCACTTTAAATAATGGATTGAATTGATATTCACAAAGGAGTGGTCTGAGGCAAAAACCTTCCTGAAATTCAGGGCAACAGAACAATAGGTAAACAAAACGCACAAAGCAGGGTTTCTCCACTGAGACTTTCCTGGTTACACTGATATCTGAGTTTTCCTAGATGCTCGCCTTTCCCTTCAGCTATCCAGTACATAGCCATATCACATAGCTTGGAGGTAGTACATATCTTGGTCACAAAACAATGAGGCAATTCTGGAGAGTGTCCAGAATTCAGGATGTAAACAGAAACTTTGGAAGATAGCAGGTTTTGCCCTTCAATAAGGAAAGCTGCAGTCCATTAATAAATCGGGCAGGATGAATGTTGCGAAGCTTTCTCCTAGACAGGACACATCCATTGATGCATTTTCTTTTCTAATGTCTACAACCACGGACAGAGTGGGATACACAGACATAGAAGCACTCGCCTTGTCAAAGGACTTACTAGAAACAGTCCACACCAATTCAAACAAACAGCCTTTCTTACATCTTCTCAGAACATGAGAAAAAAACCATACACACACCTACACCCACAAAGGCACCTCCTTTGTGGAGTGTCCTCTGAATGGTGGGCCATACTATATTCGCCAAAAATGGCCTGTTGTATCTCAAATCTGGTCTCCTTGGCCAACTCTGTGCAGTTGTCAGGAGCCAGCGGTGAACCAATACCTGCTTTCTCATGAAAGGCCTTTCTTCAGAGCTTTCCTGGCATTTGGCCATCCTCACATCTGTTGGTACTAAGAAAGATTGACTCTGTCCTTGGTAAATTGAAACAAGTGAGACCACAGGGACTGGGACTGCAACTGGCTCTGGGTGCCTCTCTTCCTGGATCCCAAGTTCAGAGAGTTCCATCACCAAGGAAGTGAAGTGAAGTCACTTCCTTCAGGAACTGAATGAGGTCACTGCCTTGGCAACCTCTTTGTCCTAACAGTTACTTCTAAGGGTCCCATGAGATGGAGTCTGTCCCTACTTTCTGTCACACTTTCACAAGTTAGAATGGTATATCAACCATTGGCACCTGGGAAGAGCTCTCCACACAGGCCTGATTTGGTCCATCTTCTCTACATTTAGAAGATAGAGGTTAATTCAGACACATCCATTCATCCTGATCAGGTTGTTTACCATAAAAGATGACTTTTCCTCTCTCAGGTCCTTCATAGCTGCCTACATCTTCTCCAGGGATCATTTCTGCATGGACCTTTGATGTTCTCAGAAGGTGGAAGATCCCCTACATTCCTGTACTGTAAGACTAACTCTGTCCCTCCTCTTTTGTAAAGTTAGATTGAGGGAAGAGTGTATGTTTAGGGTTAATAACATGTTTGATTTGGGTTAGGAATCTCTCTGCTGCATGAATAATGGTATTGGGAACCTGTGATATTTACAAGAATATATAGGTGAAATATAAGTATGAAAACAGAAATCTAGGTAAGATTCAAAGTCAGAAGGGCATTGGGTCCTTGAGTGGGATTCTTAGGTTTGAATTATGTTCTGCATATATGTCTCCGATAAATTGAAATACAATGGTTTAGGACCTTATACCTTGGATGATTAATTGTCGAAGAGAACATCGAGTCAAAAAGCAATAATCAGTAAGATTAGGAAGATAGTCAGTAGGTTTAGAAATAAAAGTGAGTATAGGATTTAGACCAAAATTTCTTTAGCAATAGGGTCTCGGGTAGACATTGAATGTAAATGTCAGCATATGTGAAGTGTCAGACACAATGATGAACTGCGGAATATATGTAGGAAAGCAGATATCAATAGAGATATAAGGAAATCAGGCAAAGTATAAACTGAGTGATAGAATTAGACATTTTCAACAGCCTTGAAGTTGAATATATAATCTTAGAAAGAAACAAATATGTAGTCACCAATAGGATTTACATTTGAGAGAATTAGGCAACCTGGACATGGTTGTTTTTAGTAATTCATGCTCACTTTCCATTTAGGCTTTGATACAATCATGAGTGTGACCTTTGTTTTTTGTGTCCAGAATATTACTGTGATAAAAAAAGAAATATATATATATACACACACACACATATATAGATAGATAAGGTGAAATGAATATTTCTTCTACCATTTCTGGGAGCAATGTTTTGAAGAGGTATAAATTAGTATTGGGGGAACAAAGAGGTGTACACTGTGTCTATGAATATAGAGATAATGCATTAATAGACCATACTGTGAATAAATAACATACCTGGTTCTAACTTTAATAATGGATTGAATTGAAATGTGAAAATGTACAGGAAATCTTATATTGATATACACACATTCATTCCAACCACTTATACATCTAATGGTAATATTAATGTTATGGTTTATCTTGAAGAGTGTGTGGGTTTAGCTTCAAAATTGATTATGGAAATCGAAAATAATGTGTTTGGAAAGAAGTCTCATGAAAAGACCAGTCAAGTAACATGGAGGAATACATGTGTTCTGAAGCAGAAAGTGATTAAAAGTGAAACAAATTCCTATAAATTTGTGAACTTGTGAATGAAATATATATCCTATGATGTGCAAAAACTGAAGAAATAGTAATGTACCAGTGTTGAATTAAAATGAACGTCAAAATAGACATCATGTCCCCTAGGAATCTATTTGCATTGATGTTAAACTGGGTCAGTTACTGCAGAAATATTAGGATTTGTAAGCACCATTGATTGAAGTTAGTTTTGAGCACTGGGAAACAAATATGTATTTCAGGTAGATGATTATTTCTGAGAATAATCTTGTGAAATGTTGATTATAAATCCACATACATGAACATGAATGAATTTATGGAGTGTATATAAGACACATATATTTCATATTTTATAAAATCTGTAGAGTGTGTATATATATATATATATATATATATATATATATATATATATACAAAAAAACCCACAAAAATTCATTAAAAAGTATCAATATATATATATGCCAATCGTAAATCATCATGTAATATATATCATCCACAGAAGCAAAAATATTTATTTTACTAAACATGGGTTTATGTATAATATTGTTCTAATAGGAAGCTCACCCATAGTTTGAATTTTCAGTTCCAACAGCGTTTAGGAGCACTGATCTCTTCTTACAATTTGTTTCTGCCAAGTCAGCCAACTCATAAAAATATACGTGTGATACCAAGTAGGAATCTATATGTGCATATAAAAAGTACAAGTGCTGAGTAGGCTACAGAGAAAGGGAGACAGGAATTCACATATTTGTTAACTTTAAAAACGCATGGAGAGCTGGGGATGTGGCTCAAGTGGTAGCGTGCTCGCCTGGCATGCGTGCGGCATGGGTTCGATTCTCAGCACCACGTGAAAACAAAGATGTTGTGTCCGCCGATAACTAAAAAATAAATATTATAGAATTCTCTCTCTCCTCTCTCACTCTCTCTTTAAAAAAAAACACATGGAGGACTTTTTCAATTAAAAATTGAGTAGATTTATAAAACCGACCCTTTATCATGCAAGAGGGAAGTCCAACTATACACCATGCTTCCTCTGAACTGCTTGTATTTTCATTCTTTTGGGGTATTTTTCTCCATCATATTAGGATTAGTAGTCAGAGTCTAGTAGGGTATGAGTTAGTGTCAGGGATTCAGTATTTCGAATGGAAAATTGGAAAATGGATCAATGTGTATGCAAATGTGTACTACAAAAAAATTTTCCCACTCTCATTCAGAACAATGCCTTGACATTACCTTCACCCCAAGTAAGACACAATTAGAGGAGAAGAGTTAGAAAATCTTTGAATACATATCTGAAATTGAAAATGCTTAGGGTTCACAACCTTGGAGATTGTAGAGGAGTTTCCAAAAGAAAGGGACAGTGTAAAAACTCTACAAACATGGAGATTTGCCTGCCTAAAGACGTCGGGAGAAACTGCCTCTAGGTTGGGCACTTGAAATATATGTTGCTGTCAGGAGCTTTATCTTCCTTTCTAGTGAGACCATCAAAGCTGGGTCTTCATCTCTGTGATCTGGAGGACATGGTTTATAATTTTCCAATAAACATGAAGCAGCAGTGCTGAATTCTTGCTTTGTAGGTAATCTGTGGCCACTGGGGGCTAAGTGTCTCCCCATTTGGACTGCGAAGCCATTTCATCATCCTCCACTTTTCATAATGTTTCTTCCTGCTGCACTCGGAGTTTGGTATTTGCTTCACAAAATACAAGGAGTTCAACTGGGACACAGTGCTGCAGCAAGTTCTGTCACGTGTGGTGGATCAGGGTCTGCAGGAGAATGCACCAACAGGGCTTGTATACCACATAGGATGCCCCCTTGACCATAGCAACCTGATTCTGAACATTGCCCTGAAACCTCTCCATATAACAAGTTGCCTTTACATATAAGGGTCTGCTCGCTGCACCATGTCAGTCACAAGCCATTTGGAAGCCAATGGCAGATCCACATGGCCCCACCTCAGATGTTTTATCACACATTTGCTCACCACTGCTCTAGGCCCACTACTCAGCAGGATCCAAATTACTGAGATCTCGGTTTTACACCATTTTCATCAAAACCAGTCAATCAAGGCACTGTCTGGTACACTCGTGATCAGCAACAGGACATCCAAAGGTTCTTCATTGCCACCTGGTCATTGGAATTTCAAAAATTTCATGGTATTTATCTAGCAAATTTTCAATTATGAAGTTGGAAGCACTATGGCTTTCAAATCATTCAGGAATCATTCAATGGTGAGGAAGCTCATTTCAATGAAAACTTTGGAGAACTCTCACAGGCAAGGCTTCCCAAAGAGTGGCCTAAAGGTCACATGAATCCAGGCCCATCGAGGTCTACAATTGAGGTCCATGTTTGTTTTGACTACCAAATATGGCTTCCAAGTCTTTCAGAATAAAATAATGTGATATCCTGGCTGAGATTCCCAGTGCTCTGTGGAAAGCCACCCTAGGACTAGATCTCAGTTTCCAACGGAGACTCTCATGTGTGGCCTCCTAAATTCCCAACACAATTCATGGCAATACTTCTTTGATGATTGATCCAGAACTCAGTGTTTAAGGGGAATGACACCAGAGTTCAAGCCCAGGTGGATCCAGTCATCTCTTCCAACTGCCACATGAATGACTACAATTAAAACCAAAACACTCCCACATGGTCCTTACCTTCTTCCATATAGACACTCATCATTACCTCTGGCTAGAGTTTTTCATGTGGGACGCATCCCAAGAGAGTGTCCAAAATAATCTTCCTTGCCCCCCATTTGCCTAAAGTCAGGGTGGCATCGTCACCCTTCCTGTGAACCTGGAGTGATCCAATAGGCCTGCCATGAATACTGCTCTGCTTCTTCAATTTGAGTCCTACTGACTCTCAGGGATAGATTCTTTAAGTGATTTGGAGTCACAAGAAAACACAAGCACCTCTGCAGTTCTTCAAAGAACTCATTTGACTTAAAGGATCCCTATTCTCACTTGACAGAGGTCAGAATCCTAACAGAGGAAGGCAAGAGACTCATCAACAATGACAGATTTTTGGCCATTTTGGTTTTGATTGCACACATGGAATCTATCCTTAGATCCATCATGTGCTGAGAATCTAAGCCACAACCTCATACAGGGCCAAGAGGCTGATTTAGACACATCCTTTTACAAGCAATTAAGCAAAGAACCACAGGTGATGCCCATTTATTTCCATTTGAAAATTGTTTTCTTCAGGCTTCACAAAGGGGTGGCCTGAGGCAAAGACCTTCCTGACATTCAGGACAACAGAACCATAGTTAAGCAAATGAACCAAAGCAGGATTTCTCCACTGAAAATTTACTGGTCACACTGATATCTGAGTTTTCAAAGATGTTCCCATTCTCTACAGCTATCAAGTATATAGACATGTCTCAGAGCTTGGAGGTGGTACATATCTTGGAAACAAAACCATGAGCCTATTCTGGAGAGTGGCCAGAATTCAGGAAGAAAACAGGAACTTAGGAATTTAGTAGGTCTTGCCCATCCATAAGGCAAACCACAGTCCATTCTTTAATTAGGCAGGATGAATGCTGGGAAGTTTTCTACTAGACAGGACACATCCTTTGATGCCTTCTCTTTTCTAATGTCTACAACCACGGACACAGTGGGATACTCAGACATAGAAACACTAGCCTTGTCAAACGACTTACTAGAAACAGGCCACTCCAACCCAAACAAACACCCTTTCCTACCTATTCTCAGAACATGAGAGAAAACCACAAACTCACTCCACACCCACAAAGGCACCTCCTTAACCCAAGTAGGTCTGTGACTATCCGGAGTGTCCTCTAACTGGTGGGCCATACTATGTTCCCCTGAAATGGCCTGCCCTTTCTCAGGTCTGGTCTCCTTGGCCAACTCTGTGAAGTTGTCAGGAGCCAGCGGTGAACCAATACCTGCTTTCTCAGGAAAGGCCCCTCTTCAGAGATCTTCTGCCATTTGACAATCCTCATATCAGTCGGTACCAAGGAAGACTGACTCTGTCCTTGGTAAATCCAAACAAGTGAGACCACTGGGACTGGGACTGGGACTGGCTCTGGGTGCCTGGCTTCCTGCATCACAATTTCAGAGTTTTTGATGACCAAGGAAGAGAGGTGAGGTCACTTCCTTCAGGAACTGAATGAGGTCACTACCTTGGCCACCACTTTGTCCTAACAGTTGCTTCGAAAGGTCCCATGAAATGGAGGCTGCCCCTACTTCCTTTGACACTTTCACAAGTTAGAATGGTATATCAACCATAGGCACCTGGAAACAGCTCTCCACACAGGCATGGTTTGATCAGTTCTCTACATTAAGAAAGGAGAGGCTGATTCAAACACATCTCTTCATACTGACCCGGTTGTTTGCCATGGAATATGACTTTTTCCCTCTTAGGTCCTTCATAGCTGCCTGCAACTTCTTAAGGGTATAATTTCTGCATGGTCCTTTGATGTTCTCAGCAGGTGGGAGATCCCCTACATTACTGTATTGTAAGACAAACTTTGTCTCGGCTCTTCTGTAAAGTTAGTTTGAGGGAACAATGTATGGTTAGGCTTAATAACATGTTTGATTTGAGTTAGGAATCATTCTGCTTAATGAATAATGGTATTGGGAACTTGCGATATTTACAAGAATATATTGGTGAAATATAAGTTTGAAAACAGAAATCTAGATAAGGTTTGAATCCAGGAAGGGCATTGGGCTGTTGATTGGGATACTTAGCTTTGAATTATGTTCTGCAAAGATGTCTCAGATAAATCAATATACAATGGCATAGGACCTTGTGCCTTGGATGATTGATTGTCGAAGTGATCATCCAGTCAAAAATGGATAGTCTTTAGGATTAGGAAGATAGTCGGTATGTTAGAAAAAAGAGTAATATAGGATTTGGACCAAAAGTTCTTTAGCAATAGGGTTTCGGATAGAGAGTGAATGTAAATGTCAGCACATGTGAAGAGTCAGTCACAATGATGAACTGGGGAAAATATGTAGGAAAGCAGATATCAATAGATATTAGGAAATCAGACAAAATATAAAGTGACTGATAGGATTAGTCATTTTCAACAGGGTTGAGGTTGAATATATTATCTTAAGAAGAAACAAATATGTAGTCACCAATTGGATTGGTTTGAGAGCATTAGGCAACCTGGACATGGATGTGTTTAGTAATCCATGCTCACTTTCCATTTAGGCTTTGGTGAAAGGTTAATAAAATAGGTACTTGATACTTACTGTTTTTCTGTATGCTTAACAAAACACTGTTGAAGTCTTGAGGACTGCTTGCTAATCTTGTTTCCAGAATGTGCTGTCCCCAACTGCCAAACTGCAAATGTATACCCTCACCCGTTTGCACGCAAACCACCCACTTGCCCTGACCCATCAATAAACTTCCCTCCCTGCCCTCTCCAAGGAAAGCATATAAGCTCTGCTTAAGCTGTTCTCATTGCTCTCTGCTCCATTCAAGTGAGCTCTGAGCCCCAGAATGCTGGACCCATAATAAACCATTTACTGTTGAAGGAGACATTCTCTTGGTGGTCTCTTCCTCCGATGCTTGCCCGACCTTTACATCTGGAGGCACCAGCAAGATCCGACAGCGGCGGATGAAAGATCCCCAAGGGGCTCCTTTCAGGGTAAGTAAGGGAACTCTTTTTGGTTTTAGGTTTCAGGTTAGGGCTTGGCAAAATGGGTATGGGTGATGAGCGTGAGCTCTCTCTGACACAGGCTGACATACGTGTCACAGAGCAACAGGCCACGTCCCTGGGGGATGCCCCAGAGGACTCAGGAAATCGAGGAACAATAGTCTCCTTGACTCAGTGATATTTTGCTTCTGATTCGGTATTGCCAGCCCATCAGGTTTTGCCGGCTACTCAGGCCTGGCCTCAGTATTGGACGTCCAATGCCTGACTTTATTGTCTTGTCTTGTCAGTGTAGTGTGTCGTTGCTTTCACTGTTTGTGTATCTCTCATTTTGGGACAGAGAACTTCAACACCTCTCTTCCTGACCCTTGATCACTGGAACAAAGTCCGCTTAAGGGCCCAGAATCTTTCTTTTTCATTAAATCGCTGGACCTGGCAGACCCTCTGTGCCTCAGAATGACCCACCTTTGGAGTTGGATAGCCCCTAGAAACATCTACGTCCCACTAATTCGAAAAGTCAGAGATTTTGTATTTCAACAGGGGCCACATGGACATCCAGATCAACAGCCATATATCTCAACTTTGCAGGACCTCTGCAAATCTCCTGCTCCATGGGTGAAGCTTTTCCTTGTCTCTGCCCCCACTCCTACTCCTTCCACCATGATTCTATCTCTCAAACCCTCTGCTCCTCCTCCTCCACCCTCTCTTCTCCCTGAGTCTCAAGACTCTACTGGACTCTCCTCGCCTTCTTATCCGCTGCCCTCGTCCACCAACCCCCAACAACCTCTAAGTGATTCCCCTGCTGCTGACTCAGCCTCTCCGCCACTGGAGGAAGCTAGGCCAGCCCAGCGCCCACCAAATGACTCCCCCTTGTCACACACACAGCCCCTCCTTCCCTGGAGGAAGCTGGCCTGCAAAAAGAACTCAAAGAACTCCCTGCCGTTTTCAAACCTGCCTACTTGGGATGACTGCCAACAAATCCTAGGGATTCTCTTCATGACAGAGGAATGAGAGAGAAACTTCCTGGAAGCTAGAAAAAAAAATATCCTCAGACCAGATGGGTGACCAACACAACTTCCCAACATAATCAAAGCCGGCTTCCCCTTGAACTTACCCAACTGGGACCCCGACACCTTTGAAGGTAGGGAGAATCTGTCCACTTATTGCCGGGCCCTAATAGTGGGTTTCCAACCGGCCGCTAGGCAACCAAATAATTTGGCCAAGGTAAGAGAGATTATTCAAGGGCCTGATGAACATCCCTCTATGTTTCTAGAGAGAATTATGGAGGCATATAGGAGATATACTCCTTTCGATCTTCAGGAAGAGGATCAAAAGGCATATGCCATGATGGCCTTCATTGGGCAAGCTGATCTGGATATTAAAAGAAAGTTACAATACTTAGATGGATTACAAGATATGACTTTGAGAGATTTAGTCAGAGTAGCCGAGAAAGTATCCTATAAGAGAGAAACAGAGAGAACGAAAGGGAGCAAAGGGAGGATGAGAGATGAAAAAGACAGATTAAGGTATTAACTAATGTCCTGGTCACAACAATAAATAGGTCAGAAATTAAGAAACAGGGAGACAAGAAGTGATACCTGGGTCCCCTCCAGAGGCCACCCTTGGCCTCAGATCAATGTGCCTACCGTAAAGAAAAAGGACACTGAGCCAAAGAGTGCCCTAGAAAGAGAAAGCCACGCCAGACAGCCTTTCTGACTCTGTAGGTTGACTAAGAATGTCGGGGCTCAGATCCCTTCCCCGAGCTCAGGGTAACTTTTGAAGTGAAGGGGACCCCATAAACTTTGAAGTGGATACAGCAGCAGTATACTCAGCCCTTAAGGCCCCACTGGGCCGTCTATCAAATAAAAGATCTCTAGTTCAAAGGGCTAACAGCAGTAAATATCAGACTTAGACAACTAAGAGGACCATGGACATGGGGAAAGACAAAATCCAACATTCCTTCCTAGTAATCCCAGAATGCCTGGCCCCATTGATGGGCAGAGATCTGCTCAGTAAGCTCCGGGCCAAAACAACTTTTAACCCCGAAGGCCCCAAAATGAAATTTCTAAATCCTTCATTAAAAACTCCTATAGTCATGGCTTTATAAATGTCAGTTGAAGATGAACATCCACTTTTCACACACCCCAAGACTGATCAAACAGGCAAGCTACCCCAGAAATGGATAACAGATTACCCAGATGCCTGGGCAAAATTGTTGGGTTAGGCCTAGCCATGAAACAACCTCCAAGAACAGTGGAGTTAAAAACCTCATCCTCCCCAATCAATGTCAAACAACATCCTCTGAGCAAAAAAGGTAAAGATGGGAAAAGGCCCCATATTCAGAAATATCTGGCCTTAGGGTCCTAAGGCCCTGTCAATCGGCCTGGAACACTCCCCTGCTACCGGTAAAAAATCCAGGAACTGGGGACTATCCCCCATACAAGACCTAAGAGAGATCAACAACAGAGTGCAGGACATTCACCCCATGGTAAATAATTCGTACAATCTGCTTATCACTCTGAACCCTGAGTAGAAATGGTATGGACATAAAGATGCTATCTATTGCATGCCTCTGCATAAAGACAGTCAGTTGCTGTTTGCTTTTGAGTGGGTAGACCCAGAAACCGGAACGTATGGTAAACTAACATGGACTAGACTCCCACAGGGGTTCAAAAACTCCCCCACTCTCTTTGATGAAGCCCTCCACAGAGATGTCAACAACTTCAGAACTATGCACCCTGAAGTCACCCAGCTTCAATACGTTAATGACCTGCTAGTGCAGCCAACACCAAGGAAAACTGTGAGTCTGGGAACCAAGCACTATTATATAAGCTTGCTCAACTCGGGTATAGAGCTTCTTCCAAAAAACCCCAAATTTGCCAGCAAGAAGTAGTCTTCCTGGGCTATTCCCTTAGGGGTGGTAAACGATGGCTCACTGAGCCCAGAAAACAAACGGTTGTGCAGATACACCCCCCCCCAGCAGCAGACAACACAGAGAGTTTCTTGGGACTACTGGGTTTTGCAGGTTATGGATTCCTGTGTTTGCGTCCTTAACTTCTCCTTTATACCCGCTGTTAAAGGGAGATGCCCAATTCCAATGGACCCCTGAGCACCAGCAAGCTTTTGATAACATCTAACAACACTGGCACTGAACTCCTCAAGTTCACTGAGCGAAGCCTGCAATTTCAGAAATCCCTACACTACGTTAAAAATGTACATCAATTCACACACCTTGGTTCAAAGAAACTGCAGGCATTCCTGAAGGATCAAGAACAGAGTTTTCCACTAACCAACTCACAGCGAAAGGACATAACTGAACGGGTAACAAAACCCTGTCCGTTCTGTCAATAGGTTAATGCTTACCCTTCCAAGCTTCCTGCAAAAAAGCACCTATGAACAAGCAGACCAGGTCAATTCTGGGAAGTGGACTTTACTGAAATTAAGCCAGCGAGGTATGGACTTCAATATCTCCTAGTGTTTGTAGATATATTTTCAGGATGGATTGAAGCCTTCCACACAAAAAAGGCACAAATGGTGGTAAAAAATCCTGAAAGATATTTTTCCATGATACGGCCTACCTAAGGCTATATTGTCTGATAATGGACCGGCGTTCATGGCCCAGGTAAGTAAGGGGTTAGCCAGGACCCTGGGAATAAATTGGAAGTTACATTGTGCTTATAGACCCCAGAGCTCAGGACAGGTTAAAAAAAATTAATAGAACCATTAAAGAGACCTTAACAAAATTAAGCTTAGAGAGGGCATCAAAGGTTGGACTATGCTCCTGCCTTATGCACTGTTTCATGCAAGAAATACTCCCTCTGTTTCTTTGAGTAACCTCACCTCCTATGAAATTCTCTATGGGGCCCCTCCTCCAGTAAGGACCTAACCCCAACTCTAAGACCTACCGATCCCTTCCACACCCCCTTGCTTGACAGACTTAAAGCTCTTGAAAGAACTCAGCGATACCTGTCAAACCAGCTGGCCACTGCCTACCAACCTGGTGAAGAGGAGACTCCACATCGATATCAAATAAGAGACTTCGTCTACATAAGATGACTTCAGGTGTCATCCCTGGAACCCCGATGGACAGGACCATACCAGGTGCTACTTATAAAACCTACAGTGGTAAAGGTAGACGGAATCACTTCCTGGATCCTAATTCTCATCTCAAGCCTGCGCCCTGTCCAGACTCTGGCTTGAAAGTGGAAAAGACTGGTAACCCTTTCAAATTGCATATTGTCCATGTGGATAAGGCTATAGACTCTCCCCTTGGCCACCACTAGTCCTAACCATCATCAGCCCATTCAGCAGCGATGGCTGATCACAAATCCTATTAGACAAGAAGTATGGTCTGTCTTGCAGACAGCCCCCTTAGGGACCTGGTGGCCATCTCTCCACCCAGATATTTGTCAGCTGAGTATACGTCTTTCCAATTGGGATATCTCTGATGAAGAGGATCCCATTAAAATTCCATTAAATTTCTTCCGTACCATAGATAATGGAAACAAACATTATGGATGTAGGGACACGCAAGCCTGATGCAGGTTGGCTAGCCTAGATTACTATGTTTGCCCGGTGGACTATCAAAGCCACAAACAACCACGGCTGTGTGGGGGAAAAGCCGTCTTCTTCCGTAAGTCATGGGGATGTGAGCATACAGGGGCTGCCTGGTGGAACCCAAACTCCTCATCAAATTCAGTTCACAGCATTGGCCATATTACCAATTAGACAACCAAAACCGATGGCCCACAGAGGGGTGTCTAGATCCTCAAATTCTGTGTGACTTTTTCAACTTCGGCAAGTGCTCAAAAGGATGGAAGAAAATTCCCCTATGTGTATGCCTTTTCCCTCCTTTGCTCACATCATGAACTATGTTTCTCCAATAGATTCTTCTGCTCCAGACTCTCTGCTGTCACTCTCACATCAACAACCTGATTTCTCCCCTCCAATTACTAGATCAAAAACCCAAACCTCCGCTGGTTCTCAGACCATTGCCCCCTTGCTGAGGTAGCAGGTACTGAGGTACCCTTCCACCCACTCACTCCTCTCTTCTCCTGTCAGTGCCCACACCGGTTCCCACCAGGTCCTCTTACCAGCTAACCCAAAGCTCAAACCAGCTGAGGAGTGCCCTCAGACGCCTATCCAAGTTGTAATGAAAATGGCCTTTAAAGTTGCTTTGTCATCACTAAAAACAGGTTACTAAGAATTTAATGTCCCTCACAGGCTTTTTGGGATACTCACTTCTGTCTTCCCATCTGCTCTACCTGTTCTACTGCTCACGTTTTGTTGCCAGGAAAATCCCAAACCCTTTTCCCATTATTCTTTTATATCTCTTTTTCCTCATTCTCAGAACCACAGAACTGCTCTCACCCCCCGCCTTCCCCGTCTTCCCCTCTGTACCAGGCTCACAGAAAAATCTTAAATGGCCTTCTCCAGAAGTCTTCATCGTGGCTGACTTTCGGACTTTCAGCAACAAAGTCCCTATAAAAGAGTTCAGTGTACATAAACTTCCTCTTTTCGTGTTGCTCTGTTATACTTGGCCACTGGCTGGAAAAATCAGCACTTCTAAGCTAGACACCCCCTTACTAGTTTTTCACAAAATATGTGAACAAGGCCTCTGGCCGTGAGCTGAGGCTTCCAGAGATGGCTACATTTCCAAGATAAAGAAGTTACCAACTGGGCTCCATGGTAACAGCTGGCAGGGAGAAAAGAAAAGAGAAGAAAAAAGCTCTCCCCCTCCCAGATGTCCTTAAAAAGTTATCTTTCCCAGAGAAGAGGAAAATAAAAACAGAACCAAAAACTGCTTTTTGTGAACTTCTGCAGACTGTAAATTTCTGAGTCTTTTCTCTTACATGTTGGGTACAAAATTCTGACTACCTAAACTTGGGATTCAGGGGATTAATTGATTACAATAGAAGCAATTCCCTCTATATCCGGTTGCAACCAAATAGGACTGTTTCCCTGTCTTCGGTGCTATCTTAGGTGCCTTGCCTTGTCCATACCTACAACAGTATGATTCTATATACTTAAACATTGTTTATTCATAGAATTATCAACAGATGTGATTAATTATGTAATGGTGCAGATGTTTCCCTGAGTGCTCTATCATGAGGCAGGATCATTTAAATTTCAAATAGGGGGGCATACAACCCGGTTCTGCTGGCAACCTGTATCTTTCACTTTAGCCATCCTATGAGGAATAGTAGTTGCTGCAGAGGTGGGCACAGGTACCACTGCCCTAATCCATGGGACACAACAAATGACCCAATTAGAAGCAGCAATACACCAAAACTTAAAGATATTAAAAAACCACCATCACAGCTTTACAAGAATCTTTAACCTCTCTCTCTGAAGTTGTTTTACAGAACAGGCGAGGGTTCGACCTCCTCTTCATGAGAGAAGGGGCCTTTGTCCTGCATTGAGGGAAGAATGTTGTTATTATGCCTACCATACTGGAGTTGTAAAAGAATCTATGATTAAATTAAGAAGACGCATTGAAGAGCATCAACAAGAGAGAGAGGCCCAAAAAGGGTGGTTTGAGTCTTGGTTCAAAGAGTCCCCCTGGTTAACTACGCTTTTATCAGCCCTGGCCGGTCCCTTAATAATCCTCACATTATTGCTAACTGTAGGACCCTGTTTGCTCAACCGTGTAGTTTCCTTTCTCCAAGCTCAAATTGGACAAGTTAAACTTATGGTAATCAGAAATCAATATACCACACTAGCAGACATAAAATGTGACATCCCCAATGATCACTATTATGATTTAATGTAACCAAAAGAAAGTGGGGAATGAAAGGTAAATAAAATAGGTAATTGTCGCTTCCAGTTTTACGGTATGCTTAACAAAACACTGTTGATATCTTGAGAACTGTTTGCTAATCTTGTTCCCTGAATGTGCTGTACCAACTGCAAAACTGCAGAATGTACTCCCTCACCCATTTGCACGCAAACTACCCACTCGTCCTGACCCATCAATAATCGTCCCTCCCTGCCCTCTCCAAGGAAAGTATATAAGCTCTGCTTAAGCTGTTCTCAGGGCTCTCTCCTCTATTCAAGGGAGCTCTGAGCCCCAGCATGCTGGACCCCCATAAACTTTTGGCTGTTGCATTAGACAGTCCCTGGTAGTCTCTTCCTCCGATGCTCGCCTGACATTTACATTGGTAAAATAATAAGTGTGACCATTGATTCTGTTTCCAAATGTACAAATTAATATTGGGGGTACAAATAGGTGTACCCTGTGATATGAATATAGAGATAATGCATGAATAGGCAATACTGTGAATAAATAATAAAATGGGTTCCAAATTTAATAATGGATTCAATTGATATCTGAAAATATACAGGAAATCTTATATTGATACACATACATTCATTCCAACCAGTTATACATCTAAACGTTATATTAGGATTATGGTTTGTCATGAAAAGTGTGTGAGTTTTGCTTCAAAACTGATTATGAAATTTGAAAATAATGTGTTTGGAAAGAAGTCTCATGAAAAGACCAGACAAGAAACCTGGAGGAATCCATGTGTTCTGAAGCAGGAAGTTATTGAAAGTGAAACAAATGCCTATAAGTTTGCTAATTTGTGGATGAAATATATATCCTATGATGTGCATAAATTGAAGAAATAGTAATGTACCAGTGTTGAATAAAAATGAACGTCAAAATACACATCATGTCCCATAGTAATCTACTTGCATTGATGTTAAACTGGGTCAATTACTGTACAAATATTAGTATTTGTATGCAACATTAACTGAAGTTAGTTTTCAGTACTGGAAACAAATATGTATTTCATGTGGATGAATATTTCTGAGAATAATCTTGTGAATACTTGATTATAAATCCATATACATGAACATGAATGAATTTAGGGAGTGTATATAAGACACATATATTTCATATTTTGAAAAATCTGGAGAATATATATATATATATATATATATATATATATATACAAAAAAACACACAGAGAGACATTAAATTACCAATATATATGCCAATCGAAATTTATCATGAAATATATATCATCCACAGATGCAAAAATATTTCTTTTACTGAACATGGATTTATGTTTAATGTTGTTCAACTAGGAAGCTCACCCATAGGTTGAATTTTAAGATCCAACAGGGTTTAGGAGGAGTGATCTCTTCTCATAATTTGTATCTGCCAAGTCAGCCACCTCACAAGAATGTACATGTGATACCAGGTAGGATTCTATATGTGCATATAAAATTACATGTTCTGAATAGGCTACAGAGAAAGGGAGACAGGAATTTATATATTTATTAACTTTAAAAACACAAGGAGAACTATTTCAATTAAAAATTAACTAGATTTATAACACCTACCCTTCATAATGCAAATGGCAAGTCCAACTATACACCACGCCTTTTTTGAACTGCTTGTATTTCTATTCTGTTTGGGTTAGTTTTCTCCATCATATTAGGATTAGCAGTCAGAGTCTAGTAGTTTATGAGTTACTCTCAGGGATTAAGTATTTTGAATGGAAAATTGGAAAATGAATCTAATGTGTATGCATATATGTGCTACACAAAAATCTTCCCACTGTCATCCACAACAATGCCTTGACATTAACTTCGTCCCAAGTAAGACACAATTAGAGGAGAAAAGTTAGAAAATCTGTGAATGCATATGTGGAATGGAATATACTCAGGAGTTCACAACCTTGGAAGTGGTAGAGCAGTTTCCAAAAGTAAGGCACATGGTAAACACTCCACAAACATGGAGTTCTGCTGGCCTAAAGACTTCTTGATAAACTGCCTCTGAGGTTGGGCACTTGAAATATATGTTGTTGTCAGTAGCTTTAGCTTACTTTCTAGTGAGACCATCAAAGCTGGGTCTGCATCTATGTGACCTGGAGGACATTGTTTCTAATTTTCCAATGAACATGAGGCAGCAGTGCGAATACTCTCTTTGTAGTTAAACTATGGCCACTGGGAGCTAAGTGACTCACCGTGTGAACTGTGAAGCCATTTGGTCCTCCTCCACTTTTCGTGGTGGTTCTTGCTGCTGCACTGGGACTTTAGTATTTTCTTCATGAAGTACAAGGAGATCAACTGGGACACAGTGCTGGAGGGAGTTCTGTCACATGTGGAGCTCACGGTCTGCATGTGAATGCACCAACCAGGATTTTATCCCACATGGGTTGCCCCTTTGTCCATAGCAACCTGATTCTGAACATTGCCTTGAAATCTCCCTATATAAAAAGATGCCTTTACATGGAAGGTTCTGCTGGCTGTACCATGTCAGTCACAAGCCATTTGGAAGCAAATGGCAGATCCACATAGCCCCACCACACATGTTTTATCACACACCTTCACACCACTGCTCTAGGCCCACTAATTTGCAGGTTCCAACTTACTGGCATCTCTGTTCTACACAATTTTCATGAAACCCAGTCAGTCAAGGCACTGTCTGATACACTCATGATCAGCAATAGGACATCCAAAGATTCTCCAGTGCCACCTGGTCATGGGAATTTCAAAAATTTCATGGTGTTTATCTAGCCATTTTTCGAGGATGAAGTTGGAGGAACTTTGGGTTTCAAAAACCATTAAATGTTGAGGAAGCTCATTTCAATGAAACTCTGGAGAACTCTCATAGGCAAGGCCTCCCAAAGAGTGGACAAAAGGTCACATGAAGCCAGTCCAATTGAAGTCTACAATGTGAGGTACATGTGTGTTTTAACTCTCAACTATGGCTGCCAAGACTTTAAGAAGAAAATCATGGATTATCTTGGCTGAGATTCCCAGTGCTCTGTGGCCTTGATCTAAGTTTATAAGGGATACTTTCATGCGTGGCCTCCTAAAATCCCAACAAAACTCATGGCAATTCTTCTCTGAGGTCAGTTCCAGAACTCAGTCTCTATGTGGATTCACACCAGAGTTCAAGCCCAGGTGGACCCAGTGATTTCTTCCAATCGCCACACAAATGACCAAAATTTAAACGAAAACACTCCCATATGGCCCTCATCTTTTCCACATAGACACTCATCATAACCTCTAGCTGGAGGTTTCTATGAGGGGCGCTGGACAAGACAGTGTCCAAAATAAGCTCCCTTGCCCGTCATTTGCCTAAAGTCAGGGTGGCCTGGAAACCCTTCCTGTGAACCAGGAGTGATCAAATAGGCCTACCATTATTACTATTCCACTTCTCCAATTTGAGGCCTACTGACTGTGGGGTTTAGATTCTTCATGTGGATTGGGGTCATGAGAAAACCCAAGCACCAATGGGCTAGACTCTGAAGGGCTTTGAAGAACTCATTTGACCCAAAGGATTCCTATTCTCACCTTATGGAGGTCAGGAAACTTACAGAGGAAGGCGAGAGACTTCATCCATAATGAATGCTCTTTTGGCCATTTTGGATTTGGATGCACACATGGCATCTTTCTTTAGATCCATCAGGTGCTGAGAATCTAAGCCACAGCCTCACACAGGGCCAACAGGCTGATTCAGACACATCCGTTTCGAAATCAATTACTCAAAGAGGGACAGGTGATGCCCATTCATTTGCATTAGAGAACTGTTTTATTCAGGCTTCACAACGGGGTGGCCTTGGCAAAGACCTTCCTGACATTTAGTGCTATAGAACAATAGGTAAGCAAAAGTCACAAAGCAGGGTTTCTCCACTGAGACTTTTCCTGGTAACACTGATATCTGAGTTTTCTGAGATTCTTGCCATTCCCTTCAGCTATACAGTACATGGCCAAGTCACAGAGCTTGGAGGTGGTACCTATCTTGGTCACAAAATCATGAGCCTATTCTGGAGAGTGGCCAGAATTCAGGAAGAAAACAGGAACTTAGGAAGATTTCAGGTCTTGCCCACAAATAAGGCAATCCACTGTCCTTTTATAAATTGGGCAGCGTGAATGTTGGGAAGCTTTCTCCTAGACAGGACACATTCATTGATGCATTTTCTTTTGTAATGTCTACACCCACGGACACAGTGGGATACACAGACATAGAAACACTTGCCTTGTCAAATGACTTAATAGAAACAGTCCACTCCAAAACAAACAAACCAACTTTCCTACGTATTCTCAGAACATGAGACAAAACCACAAACCCACACTCATTCCCACAAATGCACCTCCTTCCCCCAAGAAGGTCTGTTACTAACCGGAGTGTCCTCTGCCTGGTGAGCCATTCTTTGTTCACCCGAAATGGCCTGTCTGTTCTCAAATCTGGACTCCTTGGCCCACTCTGTGAAGTTGTCAGGAGCCAGCTTTGAGCCGCCACTACCTGCTTTCTCAGGAAAGACACCTCTTCAGATTTTTTCTGGCATTTGGCCATCTTCACATCTGTAGGTACCAAGAAAGACTGACTCTTTCCAAGATAAATCCAAACAAGTGAGATCTCTGTGACTGTTACTGGGCCTGGCCCTGGGTGCCTGGTTTCCGGGATCCCAAGTTCAGAGAGTTCCATCACAAAGAAGTGAGGTAGGTCACTTCCTTCATGAACTGAATGAGCTCACAGCCTTGTCAAACACTTTGTCCTAACAGTTTCTTCCTAGGGTCCCATGAGATGGACGCTGCCCCTACTTCCTGTGACACTTTGACAAGTTAGAATGGTATATCAACCATAGGTACTGGGGGAGAGATCTCCACACAGGCTTGGTTTTGTCCATTTTGTCTACATTAAAATGCGAGAGGCTTATTCAGACACATCTCTTCATCCTGACAAGGTTATTTGCCATGGAAAATGACTTTTGGTCTCTCAGGTCCTTCATAGCATTCTATATCTTCTTCAGGGATAATTTCTGCATGGATCTTTGAGATTCTCAGCAGGTGGAAGATCCCCTATATTCCTGTATTGTAAGACCAACTCTATCCCTGCACTGCTGTAAAGTTAGATTGAGGGAACAGTGTATGGTTAGTGTTAATATCATGTTCTATTTGGGTTAGGAATCATTCTGCTGGATGAATAATGGTATTGGGAACCTGAGATATTTACAAGAATATATAGGTGAAATATAAGTATGGAAACAGAAATCTAGGGAAGACTTGAAGCCAAGTAGGACATTGGGCCCTTGAGTAGCATACTTTGCTTTGAATTATATTCTGCACAGATGTCTCAGATAAATCGATATACAAAGAAATAGGATCTTATACACTGGATGATTGAATAACATACAGAATATCCAATAAAAAAGGGATAGTCTGTAGGATTAGCAAGATAGTCAGTAGATTTAGAAAGAAGAGTTAGTATAGCATTTGTACCAAAAGTTCTTTACAAATAAGGTTTCGGGTAGAGAGTGAATGTAAATGTCAGCACAATGACGAATTGGGGAAAATATGTCGGAAAGCAGATATAAATAGAGACATTAGGAAGTCAGTAAAAGTATAAAGTGTGTAATTTGTTTAGACATTTTCAACGGTTTGAGTCTGAATATATAATCTTAGGCAGAAACTAATATGTTGTCACAGATTGGATTGACTTTTGAGAGCATTAGGTAACCAGGACATGGATGTTTTTTATTAATCCATGCTCACTTTTTATTTAGGCTTTGGTAAAATCATAAGTGTGACCTTTGCATTTTGTGTCCAGAATATTATTGTGATAAAATGTATATGTAGATCAGGTGACATGAGTATTCCTTCCACCATTTCTGGGAGCACTATTTTGAAGAAATATAAATTAGTATTGGGGGTACAAAGGGGTATACCCTGTGTCATAGAATATATTGATAATGCATCAATTGACCATCATGTGAATAAATAATATAACTGGTTCCACTTTAAATAATGGATTGAATTGATATCTGAAAATATAAAAGAAATCTCACATTGATATACAATCATTCACTGCAACCAGTTATACATCTAATGGTAATATTATGGTTGTGGTTTATCCTGAAAGGTGTGTGAGTTTTGTTCCAAAAGTGATTATGGAAATCAAAAATAATGTGTTTGGAAAGAAGTCTCATGAAAAGAATAGTCAAGAAACCTGTAAGAATACATGTGTTCTCAAGCAGGAAGTGATTGAACATTATATATCATACTATATATAATGTGCATAAACTGCAGAAATAGTAATGTACCGGCGATGAATAAAAATGAAAATCAAAATACACATCATGTCCCATAGGAATCTACTTGCATTGATGTTAATCTGGGTCAGTTACTGTAGAAATATTAGGATTTTTATGCACCATTCACTGAAGTTACTTTTCAGTACTAGGAAAAAAGTATGTATTTAAGTTGGATGAATATTTCTGAGAACAATCTTGTGAAAATTTGATTATAAATCCATATAAATCACAAAACATTATAAACACAAAAGTCACATGGACATTAAAATGTAGCAATATATATGCCAATTTAAATCCATCTTGAAATATATATCATCCACTGATCCAAAAGTATTTATTTAATGAACTTGAATTTATGTATAATGTTGTTCAGCTAGGAAGCTCCCCCATAGATTGAATTTTCTGTTCCAACAGTGTTTAGGATTAGTGATCTCCTAAATGTGTATGCAAATATGTGCTACACAAAATCTTCCCACTCTCATCCAGAACAATGCCTTGATATTACCTTCACCCCAAGTAAAACACAGTTGGAGGACAAGAGTTAGAAAATCTGTGAATACATATCTGGAATGTAAAATGGTCAGGAGTTCACAACCTTGCAGGTTGTAGAGGAGTTTCCAAAAGTAAAGGACAGGCTTGATAGACCCAACCTGATCTTTTATTAGAATTGGGAGCCATCTTGCCAGAAAGCCGTGAAAAGATAATTTGGGCTTTACTATAAATTACTGCAAATTCTGAACCTGCTTGGAATGCGTGCCCGTGCCTTGAACTCATCCATGCCTGGCTCTCTGACCAGATAACAGTGCTCTCTGAAACATTAGTGACACCTAATAAATATTGGAATTCCTAGGCCAGACAACGACCCTCTCTGAGTCTCTAATGGTCCTCATAATTTCTGATGTTGGGGCCAGCAAAAAAAAAATGTAAACTACCATTAGTGTGATGCTTTCAAAGTTCTGTTATCTGTAACCCCCTTTTTGTGTAACTTTCTGGGCTATATAGCTGGGCTGTAGGAAAGGTGGTGTTGCTGTCTTGTTCCCGCCATTTTTGGAGGGAGAGGCAGCCTGGCCGGTTTTAATAATAAGCTTGCCTTAATTTGATTTTAATTGGAGTCAGTGGTCTTTTCTTGCATCCTAGTCCAACATTTTGGAGTTCCCCAGTGAGATGACCCTGCCCGACCAGATCACAAGGGCAGACTGCTGAAAATTCTGAAGCTGGCCTTCCCTCCAGGGCTACGGGCTGGGGAGCCACTCTTGGGGGTGCACAACTTGAGATGTTCCAAGGCCTTGGAGTGAGCCGTCGGTCTGGGGAGCACTGCAGTGAACCACCGCACTGAAACTATTAGCAAGTACCTGGTGGAGGAGGCCTCCATAGGTAAGTGGCACCTTGATAACATCTTATATCTGGTTAAGGGAGATCTCTTCTAATGACAGAGAGGTGGCCTGGGGAGGCTCACATTCACTCCTGTCCAGGATAGTAATGAGAATTGTTCTGTCCTCTGTTCCGTTCTGTAGGGAATTACTCTGGAAGGTTAGAGAGGTGCCGAGGGACACGCATGCGCTCCTACCCCAGAGCTTTAGCAAGACGTTGAATTGCTCCTCTGTTTTTCTGTTTTGGCACCGGGATTCTGTTTTTTTTTTTTTTTTTTTTTTTTTTTTTTTTTTTTTTGTTTTTTTTTGTGTGTGTGTGTGTGTTTTGTTCTGTGTTCTATATGTTTTTTTGTTTTTTTGTTTTTGTGCATTTTGTTTTGTGATTTCTGTGATAAAATCTTAAGGATATTGAACGTGAAAATGGGTAACAAAGCAAATAAGCCTGACACCCCTTTGGACTGTGTTTTAAGGAACTGTGATGAACTTTACCACCATTTGTTAAGCAGAATGAGAGAAGCCCTAGCTGGCTGCCTGGAGCACACCCAGTGCAGATGGCAATGCCTGCTGGAGAATGAAGAACTGAGTATCTCCCAGCATCTGCCAAAGCCCTGTTTCTTCAGGGAATTCCCTCCTTCGTTCCCTGCACTGTAAGGATAATGCCGCCTCTGTCTTCTTAAAAAAAGAGAAAAACAAAAAGGGGACACTAAATGCAGTAAAGTCACCATGGAGACACTTTATTTTACATTTCAGGTTGCTCCTCTGTGAAAACATTTGGTCCCCTTGTGGGGACATCTGTGGTGCCACTGGGGAAGGAGATTTTTCTCTTATTTGCTCTGTTTTAAAGGGTTCTGTCTGTCAGCCATTGTCTGGAGTTCATTTCTGCCTGTCTTGTGCCTTTTTTCTGGCCCTTTAAGACATGTGCAATAATGTGTTAATATTATAAATTGTTTCTTGGAAATGATCATAGCTGAATTTGTGTCTAAATGATGATGTTTCATTGTACCAATCTGGTATCTGAATGGGTTTTTGAAGCATTTCACAATCTTGCAGTTAAAAGTCGGGTTTAGGTAATTGTTTAGTTTATGGTTTCAGATAATTCATGCCAGAGAACATAAATACTTAGGATGGAAAACTAAAGAACTCTACTTCCAAGTTGGCAAGTAACTTCCCAATCATTCAGTCTTTTTTTCACCAATTTTAAATTAGGTAGCCTGGGAAAATGTCACTGTGTGTACCAGTGCATTAATTTGGACAAGGATACTAAATCATAGTATGATATCTGTTGACAAAACAACTTGTAAAGATATAAAATTTTGTGAATTGTATTTTAAACTTGTATCATAATTTTCAACATCCTAACCTGAAAATAATGGTTAAAATACCTTAGGCCTAAGGTTTCTGCTCAGAATAGCCATTTTTTCCTGCTTCTTCCAGACCTCAGCCAGGGATTATTTTGAAATGCAAATGAAAGAAGCCTGTAAGCTTAGTAGGAGACTTATTTGAGGCCTAAGGAAAAAAAAAAGTAAATTGTATGGTATTTACTTATTACTGGCCAGTCATTTTTTCTAGGACTCATATTTTTTTCCTTAGATTCTTTATTTATTTTTTGAGGTCATGATTTTGCTCCTACAGACCTAGGTTAATGTTTTTCTGATCAGTAATATCTTTGACCAACTGTGGAATTTTTAAATCATTGCAGTGGAGATTTCACCTGTGAAAAGCTACAAGGCCTTCACTTTTATAATGTGTGCACAATTTGTTATGTGTTGTATGTCTATATATGTATACATATGTCCGTATATCATATATATGATGCACAAATTAACATATATAAGGAGCACTCATATTAAAAAGCACTCATAAAAACAATTTTAAAAAGTGGATGCAAAGATCTTTAATTCACGTGATTTAAATGTTTCAATTTAAATTGGGTAAACTGATAAATATAAATTTCTTTAAATTTAAGCTTACAAGTTTTTCTAGGTGTTCAAAAATCTAATAAAGTATTAATGTCTACAAAAGGTCTAATATGCCTATGTTCCAGGACTTTTCTTTCAATCAAAAAAATGGCTTACACTGTTCAAAACATTTGTCTAATATTTTGATAAATAAGTAAAGTAAATTTGATATGGGATTACTCATTCATGAGTACTTTTGTTTGATATCTGATTGATATACAAAGGTCTGTATAAGTTTGTACTAAAGTCTGTATAAGATTGTAAAAATCAGTCATGTGTTAAAGAGACAAAAATTTCTTAAACATAAGTTTACCCATAACATTTAGTTTATTAAGATTTAAATTTTCTAGAGCAGGCAACCATAAAAATTAAACAACTGTTTAATTAAGAACTGTTATTTTAGAGCACTGTACTGATATTTCTTTAAAAGCTAAACTTGGTTAATGTAGAAACATCAATGTAATTGTGATGCTATTAATGTGCTCATATCTTCCAGTTATAAAACTCTATAAGGTAGAAACTTTAAAAGAGCATTATATCAAGCAGGTGTTCTGAAGTTGTATGGTAAATAAAATATATATTGGGGATTTATTTACCTGTTATCAATAATATATGTAAAGTTTTATGCTACTTTTTACATTGTGGAACAATTTAAATGTATTTTTAAGTTAATGAGACCCTAATCTATGTAAAGGTTAAAATCTTTCAGCCGTACTTTAATTCATGTTTTAAATGTGATATCATATGGTGTGAGCTAATGTTCATGTGACCTCAAAAAATTTATGTAAACTTTGTAAAATGATATTTAAAAAACAAAGATCAGCTTTATAACTAAGGCATTTAAGGTTTATAAGGAGCCCTGCTTACCTGAGATAAGACTCTGTGTCCCATCTTACTACATGTGAGAATGACTACGAAAGCAGTAGGTCAGATTTTATTTCATTTAAAGTTATGTTCAAATTTTTTTTTCTGTCAAGATTACTAGGATCTCAAAAAGATGATATGATATATAACTCACCCAAAAAATTCAGGGTAGCTATTACATGAACTAAGTATTTTTACTCTTGTTAAAAAAATTTTATTTTTTAATTTCCTTATAAGTGATCTAAAGATTCCCTGTTGGTGTTTTACAGAAGTGTTGCTTTAAGAACACAACATGGGTTAATTTAAGATAATAAGTCATCAACTACAAGACAGACAGAATAATAAGATCCCAATTAATAATATATAAATAATTATAAACTTATAGACATTAAAGCACAGTACTCTTAATATATGGCTGTTAAAATTCGTTTGCTGGTTGTTTCAGATTAGGATTGAAAATTAAAGTTAAATAAAAAGGTCCAAAAAAAACGATATTTGACTCTTGCCCTCTGAGTCAGTCTGAATCCAGGGAACAAGGGATTTCTCTATGAGCTTTGCAACTCTGGGCCACATAACCTCCCGATCAGAGAGATTAATGAGACCACTGGAGAACAGAAAGCCAATCAGTGCATTTGCTACAAAGAGGTGAGTCATCAGGAAAGGGAGACATCCCTGATGCTTCTGAGGGAAGCCACATGGTCAAGCAAGACCTGGACCCACATAGCTCAAATTGCACTAGCAGAACTGAGAAGCTGCTCTCAAGTTTCCCAAAAAATGACTCCCATAAAAGCTCAGCTGACTGCTAACAATAGATAGAAACAAAAGTCAGTTTGACTGCTTCATCTTAAACACTTAGCAAAGACAGTTAAAACCAAAATACAGCCAATCCTGGGCATTTTAAATAATAATAATAATAATAATAATAATAATAATAATAATAATAATAATATTTTAAGGTATACACTTTATGTTAGCCTCCCAAAATAAGTAAAACTGTTGGCTACAAAGAAGGATTCTCAGAGAGGAATGCCTGATAACTATAAAAATAGACTATCAAGAGGAGCTGCCAGAGGCAGAAGTTTTTAGTTTAAGGCCTACAGATATTCCTAACCTACACAGGTAGGCTTGGTGTTTGCTAGTACAATTATCCAGCCCTGAGTAACAGAATTAAATGTTTCTCTATTAAACACAGAGGTCATACTAGTGAAAGGATTCTGCAAAATCAGATGACATTAAATTATTAAACTGTATATTATGGGGAGGGACAACTGTATCACTAAAAGTTAAATATTAAGTTCACAATCCTGATAATTGGGGATATTAAAGACTGGTGAGGGTACTTCATACAGTGACATGATCCAGCTACTGCAACATTTATTCAATACTCATGTTTTTTGTTTCTCTCATAGAAGAACCAATCCCCAGATGACTTTACAACCTGTTCTTCCTCAACAAGACTTCAAAAAGAACTGACTTCAAAAAGGCAACTCATGTCCCTCACGCCATGCACACTCATGTCACCATTTCTCAGCTGAGAAAAAGCCAAAATGAGAGACGACTCTCTACTTACACCAATGGAGCCAAAAATAAATAGACTATCAATATAAGTAATTAATTAAGTCAGGTAATATCAGGGAGACTGGTTTTCGGTGAGTTCTAAAAATTTGGTGACTGTTAACTGAGGGATTAAAATTTCCTCAGTGCTTTTCCACTAACCTATCAAGGATTACAAAGGGACACATAAGAAAAGGGGGGAATGATACACCCAACCTTACCTTTTATTAAAATTGGGAGCCATCTTGCAACAAAGCCATGAAAAAATCATTTTGGCTTTACTGTAAATTACTGCAAATTCTGAACCTGCTTGGAATGACTGCCCGTGCCTTGAACTCACCCGTGCATGGCTCTCTGACCAGATAGCAGCCCTCTCTGAAACTTTGTCACACCTCATAAATATTGGCCTTTTGTGGCCAGACAATGACCCTCTCTGAGGCTCTAATGGTCCTCATAAATTTTGATGTTGGGGCTAGCAAAAAAAAAAAAAATGTAAACTCCCGTTAGTGTGATGCTTGTCAGAGTTCTATTATCTGTTACCCCATTTTTGTGTAACTTTCTGAGGTACAAACCTGGGCTGTAGTAAAGGTGGGGTTGCTCTCTTGTTCTCGCAATTTTGGGAGGGAGTGGCAGCCCAGCCAGTGGAAATAATAAGCTTACTTTAATTTGACTTTAATTGGAGTCAGTGTTCTTTTCTTACATCCTGGTCTAAGAGGTAAACACTCCACAAACATAGAGCTCTGCTGGCCTAAAGACTTCTTGAGAAACTGCCTCTGAGGTTGGATACTTTAAATATATTTTGTTGTCAGAAGGTTTAGCTTCTTTTCTAGTGAGACCATCAAAGCTGGGTCTGCTTCTATGTGAATGGAGAGCATGGTTTCTTATTTTCCAATGAACATGAGGCAGCAGTGCTGAATTATCTCTTGGTAGGTAAACTGTGGCCATTGGGGGCTAAGTGTCTCCCTGTGTGGACTGTGAAGCCATTTTATCATCCTCTATTTTTGTGGTGTTTCTTGGTGCTGCACTGGGAGTTTGGTATTTGCTTCACGAAATACAAGGAGTTCAACTGCGACACAGTGCTGGAGGGAGTTCTGTCACGTGTGGTGGGTCAGAAACTGCAGGAGAATGCACCAACCAGGCTTCTATTTCACATAGCTTTTTCCTTGACCATACCCACCTGATTCTGAACATTGCCTTGAAACCTCTCCATATAATAAGATGCCTTAACATGTAAGGTTCTGCTGGATGCACCATGGCAGCCAAAAGGCATTTGGAAGTCAATTGGAAATCCACACGGCCCCACCTCAGATATTTTATCACACACCTGCACACCACTGCTCTGGGCCCACTATTCAGCAGTGCAAATTACTGGCATCTCTGTTCTTCACCATTTTCATGAAACCCAGTCAATCAAGGCACTGTCTGGTACACTCATGATCAGCAACAGGAGATCCAAAGGTTCTCCAGTGCCACCTGGTCATGGGAGTTTTAAAAATTTCAGGGTGTTTATCTAGCCACTTTTCAAGGATGAAGTTGGAGAAACTGTGGGTTTCAATTCATTCAGGAACCATTTAATGTTGAGGAACCTCATTTCAATGAATGCTCTGGAGAACTCTCAAAGGCAAGGCTTCCCAAAGAGTAGCCAAACGGTCACATGAAGCCCAGCCCACTGAGGTCTACAATGTGAGGTCCATCTGTGTTTTGACTCTCAACTATGCCTGTCAAGTCTTTCAGAATAAAATCATGTGATATCCTGGCTGAGATTCCCAGTGATCAGTCGAAAGCCACCCTTGGCCTAGATTTCAGTTTCCAAGGGCGACTCTCATGCGTGGCATTCTAAAATCGCAACACAATTCATGACAATACTTCTCTGAAGTCAGTTTCAGAACTCAGTCTCTAAGGGGAATCATACCAAAGTTCCAGCCCTGGTGGATCCTGTCATTTCTTCCAACTGCTACAAAAATGAACATAATTAAAACCAAAACACTCCCACATGGTCCTCACCTTCTTCCATATAGACACTCATTATAACCTCTGGCTGGAGGTTTCCATGAGGGGTGCAGCACAAGACGGTATCCAAAACAAGCTCCCTTGTCCCTTATTTGCTTAAAGTCAGCTAGGCCTGGACACCATTCCTGTGAACCAGGAGTGATAAAATAAGCCTGGCCTTAATACTGCTCTGCTTCTCCAATTTGAGGCCTACTGACTGTCAGGTATAGATTCTTTATGTGATTTGGAATAATGAAAAAACCCAAGCTCATATGGGCTAGCCTCTCCAGGGCTTTGAAGAACTCATTTGACTCAAAGGATCCGTATTCTCACTTGATGGAGATCAGAAACCTATCAGAGTAAGGCAAGATACTCCATACACAGTGACTGATCTTTTTGCCATTTTGGTTTTGAAAGCACACATGGAATCTTTCTTTAGTTCCAACAGGTGCTGAGAATCTAAGCCACTGCCTCACACAGGGCCAAGTGGCTGATTCAGAAACATCCCTTTCCAAAGCAATTAAGCAAAGATACACAGGTAATGCCCATTCATTTCCATTTGAAAACTGTTTTCTTAAGGCTTCACAAATTGGAGGACTGAGGCAAAGACCTTCCTGGCACTCAGAGCAACAGAAAAATAGGTAAGCAAAAGGCCAAAAGCAGGGTTTCCCTACTGAGACTTTCTTTGTCACACTGTTATCTGAGTTTTCTGAGATGCTTGCTATTCTCTTCAGCTATCCAGTACATGGACATGTCACAGAGCTTGGAGGTGGTACATATCTAGGACAGAAAACCATGAGCCTACTCTGGAGAGTGGCCAGAATTCAGGAAGAAAACAGGAACTTCAGAAGATAGTGGGTGTTGCCCGTCCCTAAAGCAACCTGCAGTCCACTCATAAATTGGACAGGATGAATGTTGGCAAGCTTTCTACTAGACAGGACACATCCATTGATGCATTATCTTTTATAATGTCTACAACCACGGACACAGTGGGATACACAGGCATACCAACAATCGCCTTGTCAAATGACTTACTATAAACAGTCCACTCCAAAACAAACAAACCGCCTTTCTTACCTATTCTCAGAACATGAGACTAAACCACAAAATCACAACCACACCCACAACGACACCTCCTTTATTCAAGTAGGTCTGTGACTAATTGGAATGTACTCTGACTGATGGGCCACATTATGTTTCCTTGAAATGGCCTGTCCTTCTCAGATCGGGTCTCCTTGGCCAACACTGTGAAGTTTTCAGGAGCCAGTGGTGAGCCACTACCTGCTTTCTCAGGAAATTCCCCTTTTCAGAACTCTCCTGGCATTTGGCAATCCTCACATCAGTAGGTACCAAGGAAGACTTACTCTGTCCTTGGTTATTCCAAACAACTGAGCCCACTGGGAAAGAAACTGGAACTGACTCTGGGTGCCTGGCTTCCTGGATCCCAAGTTCAGAGAGATCCATCATCAAGGAAGAGAGGTAGGTCACTTCATTCAGGAACTGAATGAGGTTACTGCCGGGGCAACCACTTTGTCCTAACAATTGCTTTCAAGGGTCCCGTGACATGGAGGCTGCCCCTACTTCCTGTGACACTTTCACAAGTTAGATTGGTATATCAACCATTGGCACCTGGGAACAGCTCTCCACACAGGCCTGGTTTGGTCCATCTTCTCTACATTAAGAAGAGAGAAGCTGATTCAGACACAACCCTTCATCCTCACCAGGTTTTTTGCCATGGAGGATGACTTTTGCTCTCTTAGGTCCTCCATAGCTGCTTACAACTTCTCCAGGAATCATTTCTGCATGGACCTTTGAGTTTCTCAGCATGTGGAAGATCCCCTATATTCCTGTATTGTAAGACCAACTCTATCCCTGCTCTTCTGTAAACTTAAATTGACTGAACAGTGTATGGTTATGTTAACTAACAGGTTCGATTTGGATTAGGAATCTTTCTGCGCGATGAATAATGGTATTGGAAACTGCGATATTTACAAGAATATATAGGTGAAATATAAGTATGAAAACAGAAATCTAGCTAAGATATGAAGCCCAAAAGGCCATTGGGCCCTTGATTGGGATACGTAGCTTTGAATTATGTTCTGCACTGATGTGTCAGGTAAATCGATATACAATGGCTTAGGTCCTTGTACCATGGATGATTAAATGTAGAAGAGAACTTCCAGTCAAAAGGGATAGTCGGTAGGATTCGGAAGATTCTCAGTAGGTTTAGAAAGAAGAGTGAGTATAGGATTTGGACCAAATGTTGTTTAGCAATAGGGTTTCCGGTAGACAGTGAATGTTAATGTCAGCACAAGTGAAGAGACTGTCACAATGATGAACTGGGGAAAATAGTTAGGAAAGCTGATATCAATAGAGACATTACGAAATCAGGCAAAGTATAAAGTGAGTGATAGGATTAGATATTTTCAACAGGGTTGAGTTTGAATATATAATCTAAGAAAGAAACAAATATGTAGTGACCAATAGGATTGACATTTGACAGCATTAGGCAACCTGGACATGGATGTTTAGTAATCCATGCTCACTTTTCATTTAGTCTTTGCTACAATCTTAAGTGTGACCTTTGCTTTTTTTTGTCCAGAATATTACTGTGATAAAACGTACATGTAGATCAGGTGACATGACTCTTTCTTCCACCATTTCTGGCAGCAACATATTCAAGACGTATAAATTTGTAATGGGGGTAAAAAGAGGTGTACCCTTTGTCTGTGCATATAGAGATACTGCATGAATAGACCATACTGTGAATAAATAATATATCTGGTTCTGACTTTAAATAATGGATTGAAATTATATCTGAAAAAATACAGGAAATCTTATATTGACTTACAAACATTCATTCCAACCAGTGAAATATCTAATGGCCACATTAAGTTTATGGTTTATCATGAAGGGTGAGTGAGTTTTGCTTCAAAAGTGATTATGGAAATCGAAAATAATGTGTTTGGAAAGAAGTCTCATGAAAAGACCAGTCAAGAAACCTGGATGAATACATGTTTCATGAAGCAGGAAGTGATTGTGAAACAAATCCGTATAAATTTGTGAACTTGTGGATGAAGTATATATTTCCTATGATTTGTAAAAACTGAAGCAATAGTAATGTACCAGTGTTGAATGAAAATAAACGTCAGAATACACATCATGTCCCATACGAATCTACTTGATTGATGTTAATCTGGGTCAGTTACTGTACAAATATTAGGATTTGTAAGCACCATTTACTGAAGTTAGTTTTCAGAACTATGAAACAAATGTGTATTTCAGGTGGATGAATATTTCTGAGAATAATTTTGTGAAAAGTTTATTATAAATCCACATTTTTGAACATGGATGAACTTAGGGAGTGTATTTAAGAAACATATATTTCATATTTTAAAAATCAGGACAGTGTATATACATATATATATTCATAATTATATATATGTGTATATACATATATATGTGTATATATATATATATATATATATATATATATATATATATATTTATACACACACACACACACACACAAAACACACACACAGACATTAAAATGTAGGAATATATATGCCAATCGAAGTTCATCATAAAATATAGAGCATCCACAGATGCAAAAATATTTATTTTACTGAACAAGGATTTATGTATAATGTTGTTCTACTAGAAAGCTCACCCATAGTTTTAATTTTCAGTTCCAACAGCGTTTAGAGGAGTGATCTCTTCTCACAAGTTGTATCTGCCAAGTCAGTCACCTCACAAAAATGAACGTGTGATACCAGGTAGAATTCTATATAAGCATATAAAAATAAATGTGCTGAATAGGCTACAGAGAAAGGGAGAGGAATTTACATATTTGTTAACTTTAACAACACATGGAGAACTATTTCAATTAAAAATTGACTAGATTTATAACACCTACCATTAATCATGCAAATGGCAAGTATAACTATACCCCATGCCTCCTCTAAACTGCTTGTATTTCTCTTATGTTTGGGTTGTTTTTCTCCATCATGTTTGGATTACTAGACAGAGTATAGTAGGGTATGGGTTATTGTCAGAGATTCAGTATATTCAATGGAATATAGGAAAATGAATCCAATGTGAATAAAATATATGCTACACAATTATCTTCCCACTCTCATCCAGAACAATGCCTTTACATTACCTTCACCCCAAGTAAGACACAATTAGAGTAGAAGAGTTTGAAAATCCGTGAATGCATATCTGGGGTGGAAACAGTACTGAGAAACAAATAAGTATTTCAGGTGGATGAATATTTCTGAGAATAATCTTGTGAAAAGTTGATTATAAATCCAAAACATAAATATGAATGAATTTAGGAAGTGTGTAATAAGACACATATATCATGTTTTGAAAAATCTTGAGAGTGTATCTATATATATATATATATATATATATATACATATTTATATACACAGAGAGAGACATTTAAAATTAAAATATATATGCCAAACGAAATTCACCAAGAAATGTATATCATCCACAGATCCAAATATATTCATTTTACTGAACATTGATTTATGTATAATGTTGTTCAACTAGGAAGCTCACTCACATTTGAATTAAATGTTCAAGCTGCATTTAGGAGGAGTGATCTCTTCTTCCAATTTGTATCTGCCAAGTCAGCCACCTCACAAGAATGTACGTGTGGTACGAGGTAGGATTCTATATGTGCATATAAAAATACGTGTGCTGAATATGCTACAGAGAAAGGGGGACAGGAATTCATTATTTGTTAACTTTAAAAACGCATGGAGAACTATTTCAACAAATAATTGACTAGATTTATAACTGCTACACTATACCATGCAAAAGGCAACTCCAACTATAAAACATACCTCCTCTAAACTGCCTGTATTTCTATTCTGTTTGTGTTATTTTTCTCCATCATATTAGGATTAGTAGTCAGAGTCTAATAGGGTATATGTTAGTTTCAGGGATTCAGCATTTCTAATGGAAAATAGGAAATTGAATCCAATGTGTATGCAAATATGTGCTACACAAAATTCTTCCCACTTTCATCCAGAACAATGTCTTGACATTACATTCTCCTCAAGTAAGACACAATTAGAGGATAAGAGTTAGAAAATCTGTGAATATATATCTGGAATGGAGAATACTCAGGAGTTTACAACTTTGGAGGTTGTAGAGAAGATTCTAAAAGTAAGGGACAGGGTAAACATTCCACAAACATGCAGCTCTGCTGGCCTACATACTTTTTGAGAAACTGCCTCTAAGGGTGGGCACTTGAAATATTTGATGTTCTGAGGAGATTTAGTTCCTTTGTAGAGAGACCATCAAAGCTGGGTCTGCATCTATGTTACTTGGAGGACATGGTTTCTTATTATCCAATGAACATGAGGCAGCAGTGCTGAATTCTCTCTTTGTAGGTAAACTATGGACACTGGGGTCTAAGTGTCTTTCAGTGTGGACTGTGAAGCCAATTGGTCATCCTCCACTTTTCGTGGTGTTTCTCGCTGCTCCACTGGGAGTTTGGTATTTGCTTCAAGAAATACAAGGAGTTAAAATGGGACAGAGTGGTGGAGGGAGTTCTTTAAGGTGTGGTGAGTCAGGGTCTTCAGGAGAATGCACCAACCAAGGTTCTATCCCACGTAGATTGCCCCCTTGAGACTAGCAATATGATTCTGAACATTGCAGTGAATCCTCTCCATATAACAAGATGCCTTTACATATATGGGTCTGCTGGGTGCACCATGTCAGTCACAAGACATTTGGAAGCCAATGGCTGATCCACATGGCCACAACACACATGTTTTATCACACAGTTGCATACCACTGCTCTAGGCCAACTACTCACCAGGCTCCAACTTACTGGCATATCTGTTCTACACCATTTTCATGAAACAAAGTCAATCAAGGCAGTGTCTGGTATACTCAGGATCAGAAACAGGACATCCAAAGTTTTTTCAGTGCCAGCTGAACATGAAAATATCAAAAATTTCATGGTAATTTTCTAGCCATTTTTCACGGATGAAGTTTGCGGCTCTGAGGGCTTCAATTAATTCAGGAACCATTAAATGGTGAAGATGCTAATTTCAATGAAAGCACTGGAGCACTCTCACAGGCATGGTTTCCCTAAGGGTGGCCAAAATGTCACATGAAGCCAGGCCCATTGAGATCTACAATGTGAGGTCCATGTGTGTTTTAAACTCAAATATGGCTGCCAAGTCTTTAAGAAAAATTGTATGTAATATCTGGGCTGAAATTCCCAGTGTTCTGTGGAAATCCAACCTGGGCCTAGATCTCAGGTTCCAAGGGCGACTCTCATGTGTGGCCTCCTAAAATCCCAACACAATTCATGGCAATACTTCTCTGAGGTCAGTTAAAGAACTCAGTCTCTAAGGGGAATCACACCAGAGTTCAAGCCCAGTGGAACAGTCATCTCTTCAACCGCTACACAAATGACCACAATTAAAACCAAAACACTCCCACATGGTCCTCATCTTCTTCCATATAGACACTCCTTATAACGTCTGGCTGGAGTTTTCAATGAGGTCCACAGCCCAAGTCAGTGTCCAAATTAAGGTCCTGTTCCCCTCATTGGTCTAACATCAAGGTGGCCTGGACACACTTCCTGTAAACCAGGAGTGATCAAATAGGCCTGCCATTAATACTGCTTGGCTTTTTCAATTTGAGGCCTTCTGACTCTGTGGTTTAGATTCTTTATGTGAATTTGAGTCATGAGAAAACCCAAGACCCTCTGCAGAGATTTGAAGAACTCATTTGGCCCAAAGGATTCCTATTCTCCCTTGATGGAATTCAGGATCCTAACAGAGGAAGGTAAAAGAATTCATTCACAATGAGTTCATATTTGCCATTTTGGTTTTGGATGGACACATGGGATCTTTCTTTTGATCCATCAGGTGCTAAGAATCTAAGCCACTGCCTCACACAGGGCCAAGAGGCTGATTCGGACACATCCTTTTCCGAAGCAATTAAGCAAAGAGCCACAGGTGATGCCCATTCATTTCCATTTGAAAACTGTTTTCTTCAGGGTTCACAAAGGTGTGGCCTCAGGCAAAGACCTTCCTGACACTCAGAGCAACAGAAAAATAGGTAAGCAAAAGGCCCAAAGCAGGGTTTCTCTACTGAGACTTTCTTTGTCACACTGATATCTGAGTTTTCTGAGATGCTTGCTATTCCCTTCAGCTATCCATTATATGGCAATGTCACAGAGCTTGGAGGTGGTACATATCTTGGACAGAAACCATGAGCCTGCTCTGAAGAGTGGCCAGAATTCAGGAAGAAAACAGGAACTCCGGAAGATAGTAGGTGTTGCCCGTCCCTAAAGCAACCTGCAGTCCACTCATAAATTGGGCAGGATGAATGTTGGCAAGCTTTCTACTAGACAGGACACATCCATTGATGCATTATCTTTTATAATGTCTACAACCACGGACACAGTGGGATACACAGGCATACCAACAATCGCCTTGTCAAATGACTTACTATAAACAGTCCACTCCAAAACAAACAAACCGCCTTTCTTACCTATTCTCAGAACATGAGACTAAACCACAAAATCACAACCACACCCACAACGACACCTCCTTTATTCAAGTAGGTCTGTGACTAATTGGAATGTACTCTGACTGATGGGCCATACTATGTTTCCTTGAAATGGCCTGTCCTTCTCAGATCGGGTCTCCTTGGCCAACACTGTGAAGTTTTCAGGAGCCAGTGGTGAGCCACTACCTGCTTTCTCAGGAAATTCCCCTTTTCAGAGCTCTCCTGGCATTTGGCAATCCTCACATCAGTAGGTACCAAGAAGACTTACTCTGTCCTTGGTTATTCCAAACAACTGAGCCCACTGGGAAAGAAACTGGGACTGACTCTGGGTGCCTGGCTTCCTGGATCCCAAGTTCAGAGAGATCCGTCATCAAGGAAGAGAGGTAGGTCACTTCATTCAGGAACTGAATGAGGTTACTTCCGTGGCAACCACTTTGTCCTAACAATTGCTTTCAAGGGTCCCATGAGATGGAGGCTGCCCCTACTTCCTGTGACACTTTCACAAGTTAGATTGGTATATCAACCATTGGCACCTGGGAACAGCTCTCCACACAGGCCTGGTTTGGTCCATCTTCTCTACATTAAGAAGAGAGAAGCTGATTCAGACACAACCCTTTCATCCTGACCAGGTTGTTTGCCATGGAGGATGACTTTTGGTCTCTTAGGTCCTCCATAGCTGCTTACAACTTCTCGAGGAATCATTTCTGCATGGACCTTTGAGTTTCTCAGCATGTGGAAGATCCCCTATATTCCTGTATTGTAAGACCAACTCTATCCCTGCTCTTCTGTAAAGTTACATTGACTGAACAGTGTATGGTTAGGTTAACTAACAGGTTCGATTTGGATTAGGAATCTTTCTGCGCGATGAATAATGGTATTGGGAAACTGTGATATTTACAAGAATATATAGGTGAAATATAAGTATGAAAACAGAAATCTAGCTAAGATATGAAGCCCAAAAGGGCATTGGGCCCTTGATTGGGATACGTAGCTTTGAATTATGTTCTGCACTGATGTGTCAGGTAAATCGATATACAATGGCTTAGGTCCTTGTACCATGGATGATTAAATGTAGAAGAGAACTTCCAGTCAAAAGGGATAGTCGGTAGGATTCGGAAGATTCTCAGTAGGTTTAGAAAGAAGAGTGAGTATAGGATTTGGACCAAATGTTGTTTAGCAATAGGGTTTCCGGTAGACAGTGAATGTTAATGTCAGCACAAGTGAAGAGACTGTCACAATGATGAACTGGGGAAAATAGTTAGGAAAGCTGATATCAATAGAGACATTACGAAATCAGGCAAAGTATAAAGTGAGTGATAGGATTAGATATTTTCAACAGGGTTGAGTTTGAATATATAATCTAAGAAAGAAACAAATATGTAGTGACCAATAGGATTGACATTTGACAGCATTAGGCAACCTGGACATGGATGTTTAGTAATCCATGCTCACTTTTCATTTAGTCTTTGCTACAATCTTAAGTGTGACCTTTGCTTTTTTTGTCCAGAATATTACTGTGATAAAACGTACATGTAGATCAGGTGACATGACTCTTTCTTCCCCATTTCTGGCAGCAACATATTCAAGACGTATAAATTAGTAATGGGGGTAAAAAGAGGTGTACCCTTTGTCTGTGCATATAGAGATACTGCATGAATAGACCATACTGTGAATAAATAATATATCTGGTTCTGACTTTAAATAATGGATTGAAATTATATCTGAAAAAATACAGGAAATCTTATATTGACATACAAACATTCATTCCAACCAGTGAAATATCTAATGGCCACATTAAGTTTATGGTTTAACATGAAGGGTGTGTGAGTTTTGCTTCAAAAGTGATTATGGAAATCGAAAATAATGTGTTTGGAAAGAAGTCTCATGAAAAGACCAGTCAAAAAACCTGGAGGAATACATGTTTTATGAAGCAGGAAGTGATTGTGAAACAAATGCATATAAATTTGTGAACTTGTGGATGAAATATATATTTCCTATGATTTGTAAAAACTGAAGCAATAGTAATGTACCAGTGTTGAATGAAAATAAACGTCAGAATACACATCATGTCCCATATGAATCTACTTGATTGATTTTAATCTGGGTAAGTTACTGTACAAATATTAGGATTTGTAAGCACCATTTACTGAAGTTAGTTTTCAGAACTATGAAACAAATGTGTATTTCAGGTGATGAATATTTCTGAGAATAATTTTGTGAAAAGTTTATTATAAATCCACATTTTTGAACATGAATGAACTTAGGGAGTGTATTTAAGATACATATATTTCATATTTTAAAAATCAGGACAGTGTGTGTATATATATATATATATTCATAATTATATATATGTGTATATATATACACATATAATTATATATATGTATACACACACACACACACACACACACACACACAAAACACACACAGAGACATTAAAATGTAGGAATATATATGCCAATCTAACTCATCATAAAATATAGAGCATCCACAGATGCAAAAATATTTATTTTACTGAACAAGGATTTATGTATAATGTTGTTCTACTAGAAAGCTCACCCATAGTTTGAATTTTCAGTTCCAACAGCGTTTAGAGGAGTGATCTCTTCTCACTAGTTGTATCTGCCAAGTCAGTCACCTCACAAAAATGAACGTGTGATACCAGGTATTCTATATAAGCATATAAAAATACATGTGCTGAATAGGCTACAGAGAAAGGCAGAGAGGAATTTACATATTTGTTAACTTTAACAACACATGGAGAACTATTTCAATTAAAAATTGACTAGATTTATAACACCTACCATTTATCATGCAAATGGCAAGTCCAACTATACCCCATGCCTCCTCTGAACTGCTTGTATTTCTATTCTGTTTGGGTTGTTTTCCTCCATCATATTTGGATTAGTAGACAAAGTATAGTAGGGTATGTGTTATTGTCAGGGATTCAGTATTTTCAATGGAATATAGGAAAATGAATCCAATGTGAATAAAATATATGCTACACAATTATCTTCCCACTCTCATCCAGAACAATGCCTTTACATTACCTTCACCCCAAGTAAGATACAATTAGAGTAGAAGAGTTTGAAAATCCGTGAATGAATATCTGGGGTGGAAACAGTACAAAGAAACAAATACGTATTTCAGGTGGATGAATATTTCTGAGAATAATCTTGTGAAAAGTTGATTATAAATCCACAACATAAATATGAATGAATTTAGGAAGTGTGTAATAAGACACATATTTCATGTTTTGAAAAATCTTGAGAGTGTATATATATATATATATATATATATATATATATATATATATATATATATATATATTTATTTATTTATATACACACAAAGAGAGAGATATTAAAAATTGCAATATATATGTCAAACGAAATTCACCATGAAATGTATATCATTCACAGATCCAAATATATTTATTTTACTGAACATGGATTTATGTATAATGTTGTTCAACTAGGAAGCTCACTCACATTTGAATTATCAGTTCAAGCAGCGTTTAGGAGGAGTGATCTCTTCTTCCAATTTGTATGTGCCACGTCAGCCACCTCACAAGAATGTACGTGTGGTACCAGGTAGGATTCTATATGTGCATATAAAAATACGTGTGCTGAATAGGCTACAGAGAAAGGGGGACATTAATTAACTTATTTGTTAACTTTAAAAACGCATGGAGAACTATTTCAACAAATAATTGACTAGATTTATAACTGCTACACTATACCATGCAAAAGGCAACTCCAACTATAAAACATACCTCCTCTAAACTGCCTGTATTTCTATTCTGTTTGTGTTATTTTTCTCCATCATATTAGGATTAGTAGTCAGAGTCTAATAGGGTATATGTTAGTTTCAGGGATTCAGCATTTCTAATGGAAAATAGGAAATTGAATCCAATGTGTATGCAAATATGTGCTACACAAAATTCTTCCCACTTTCATCCAGAACAATGTCTTGACATTACATTCTCCTCAAGTAAGACACAATTAGAGGATAAGAGTTAGAAAATCTGTGAATATATATCTGGAATGGAGAATACTCAGGAGTTTACAACTTTGGAGGTTGTAGAGAAGATTCTAAAAGTAAGGGACAGGGTAAACATTCCACAAACATGCAGCTCTGCTGGCCTACATACTTTTTGAGAAACTGCCTCTAAGGGTGGGCACTTGAAATATTTGATGTTCTGAGGAGATTTAGTTCCTTTGTAGAGAGACCATCAAAGCTGGGTCTGCATCTATGTTACTTGGAGGACATGGTTTCTTATTATCCAATGAACATGAGGCAGCAGTGCTGAATTCTCTCTTTGTAGGTAAACTATGGACACTGGGGTCTAAGTGTCTTTCAGTGTGGACTGTGAAGCCAATTGGTCATCCTCCACTTTTCGTGGTGTTTCTCGCTGCTCCACTGGGAGTTTGGTATTTGCTTCAAGAAATACAAGGAGTTAAAATGGGACAGAGTGGTGGAGGGAGTTCTTTAAGGTGTGGTGAGTCAGGGTCTTCAGGAGAATGCACCAACCAAGGTTCTATCCCACGTAGATTGCCCCCTTGAGACTAGCAATATGATTCTGAACATTGCAGTGAATCCTCTCCATATAACAAGATGCCTTTACATATATGGGTCTGCTGGGTGCACCATGTCAGTCACAAGACATTTGGAAGCCAATGGCTGATCCACATGGCCACAACACACATGTTTTATCACACAGTTGCATACCACTGCTCTAGGCCAACTACTCACCAGGCTCCAACTTACTGGCATATCTGTTCTACACCATTTTCATGAAACAAAGTCAATCAAGGCAGTGTCTGGTATACTCAGGATCAGAAACAGGACATCCAAAGTTTTTTCAGTGCCAGCTGACCAAGAAAATATCAAAAATTTCATGGTAATTTTCTAGCCATTTTTCACGGATGAAGTTTGCGGCTCTGAGGGCTTCAATTAATTCAGGAACCATTAAATGGTGAAGAAGCTAATTTCAATGAAAGCACTGGAGCACTCTCACAGGCATGGTTTCCCTAAGGGTGGCCAAAATGTCACATGAAGCCAGGCCCATTGAGATCTACAATGTGAGGTCCATGTGTGTTTTAAACTCAAATATGGCTGCCAAGTCTTTAAGAAAAATTGTATGTAATATCTGGGCTGAAATTTCCAGTGTTCTGTGGAAATCCAACCTTCGCCTAGATCTCAGGTTCCAAGGGCGACTCTCATGTGTGGCCTCCTAAAATCCCAACACAATTCATGGCAATACTTCTCTGAGGTCAGTTAAAGAACTCAGTCTCTAAGGGGAATCACACCAGAGTTCAAGCCCAGTGGAACAGTCATCTCTTCAACCGCTACACAAATGACCACAATTAAAACCAAAACACTCCCACATGGTCCTCATCTTCTTCCATATAGACACTCCTTATAACGTCTGGCTGGAGTTTTCAATGAGGTCCACAGCCCAAGTCAGTGTCCAAATTAAGGTCCTGTTCCCCTCATTGGTCTAACATCAAGGTGGCCTGGACACACTTCCTGTAAACCAGGAGTGATCAAATAGGCCTGCCATTAATACTGCTTGGCTTTTTCAATTTGAGGCCTTCTGACTCTGTGGTTTAGATTCTTTATGTGAATTTGAGTCATGAGAAAACCCAAGACCCTCTGCAGAGATTTGAAGAACTCATTTGGCCCAAAGGATTCCTATTCTCCCTTGATGGAATTCAGGATCCTAACAGAGGAAGGTAAAAGAATTCATTCACAATGAGTTCATATTTGCCATTTTGGTTTTGGATGGACACATGGGATCTTTCTTTTGATCCATCAGGTGCTAAGAATCTAAGCCACTGCCTCACACAGGGCCAAGAGGCTGATTCGGACACATCCTTTTCCGAAGCAATTAAGCAAAGAGCCACAGGTGATGCCCATTCATTTCCATTTGAAAACTGTTTTCTTCAGGGTTCACAAAGGTGTGGCCTGAGGCAAAGACCTTCCTGACACTCAGAGCAACAGAAAAATAGGTAAGCAAAAGGCCCAAAGCAGGGTTTCTCTACTGAGACTTTCTTTGTCACACTGATATCTGAGTTTTCTGAGATGCTTGCTATTCCCTTCAGCTATCCATTATATGGCAATGTCACAGAGCTTGGAGGTGGTACATATCTTGGACAGAAACCATGAGCCTGCTCTGAAGAGTGGCCAGAATTCAGGAAGAAAACAGGAACTCCGGAAGATAGTAGGTGTTGCCCGTCCCTAAAGCAACCTGCAGTCCACTCATAAATTGGGCAGGATGAATGTTGGCAAGCTTTCTACTAGACAGGACACATCCATTGATGCATTATCTTTTATAATGTCTACAACCACGGACACAGTGGGATACACAGGCATACCAACAATCGCCTTGTCAAATGACTTACTATAAACAGTCCACTCCAAAACAAACAAACCGCCTTTCTTACCTATTCTCAGAACATGAGACTAAACCACAAAATCACAACCACACCCACAACGACACCTCCTTTATTCAAGTAGGTCTGTGACTAATTGGAATGTACTCTGACTGATGGGCCATACTATGTTTCCTTGAAATGGCCTGTCCTTCTCAGATCGGGTCTCCTTGGCCAACACTGTGAAGTTTTCAGGAGCCAGTGGTGAGCCACTACCTGCTTTCTCAGGAAATTCCCCTTTTCAGAGCTCTCCTGGCATTTGGCAATCCTCACATCAGTAGGTACCAAGAAGACTTACTCTGTCCTTGGTTATTCCAAACAACTGAGCCCACTGGGAAAGAAACTGGGACTGACTCTGGGTGCCTGGCTTCCTGGATCCCAAGTTCAGAGAGATCCGTCATCAAGGAAGAGAGGTAGGTCACTTCATTCAGGAACTGAATGAGGTTACTTCCGTGGCAACCACTTTGTCCTAACAATTGTTTTCAAGGGTCCCATGAGATGGAGGCTGCCCCTACTTCCTGTGACACTTTCACAAGTTAGATTGGTATATCAACCATTGGCACCTGGGAACAGCTCTCCACACAGGCCTGGTTTGGTCCATCTTCTCTACATTAAGAAGAGAGAAGCTGATTCAGACACAACCCTTTCATCCTGACCAGGTTGTTTGCCATGGAGGATGACTTTTGGTCTCTTAGGTCCTCCATAGCTGCTTACAACTTCTCGAGGAATCATTTCTGCATGGACCTTTGAGTTTCTCAGCATGTGGAAGATCCCCTATATTCCTGTATTGTAAGACCAACTCTATCCCTGCTCTTCTGTAAAGTTACATTGACTGAACAGTGTATGGTTAGGTTAACTAACAGGTTCGATTTGGATTAGGAATCTTTCTGCGCGATGAATAATGGTATTGGGAAACTGCGATATTTACAAGAATATATAGGTGAAATATAAGTATGAAAACAGAAATCTAGCTAAGATATGAAGCCCAAAAGGGCATTGGGCCCTTGATTGGGATACATAGCTTTGAATTATGTTCTGCACTGATGTGTCAGGTAAATCGATATACAATGGCTTAGGTCCTTGTACCATGGATGATTAAATGTAGAAGAGAACTTCCAGTCAAAAGGGATAGTCGGTAGGATTCGGAAGATTCTCAGTAGGTTTAGAAAGAAGAGTGAGTATAGGATTTGGACCAAATGTTGTTTAGCAATAGGGTTTCCGGTAGACAGTGAATGTTAATGTCAGCACAAGTGAAGAGACTGTCACAATGATGAACTGGGGAAAATAGTTAGGAAAGCTGATATCAATAGAGACATTACGAAATCAGGCAAAGTATAAAGTGAGTGATAGGATTAGATATTTTCAACAGGGTTGAGTTTGAATATATAATCTAAGAAAGAAACAAATATGTAGTGACCAATAGGATTGACATTTGACAGCATTAGGCAACCTGGACATGGATGTTTAGTAATCCATGCTCACTTTTCATTTAGTCTTTGCTACAATCTTAAGTGTGACCTTTGCTTTTTTTGTCCAGAATATTACTGTGATAAAACGTACATGTAGATCAGGTGACATGACTCTTTCTTCCCCATTTCTGGCAGCAACATATTCAAGACGTATAAATTAGTAATGGGGGTAAAAAGAGGTGTACCCTTTGTCTGTGCATATAGAGATACTGCATGAATAGACCATACTGTGAATAAATAATATATCTGGTTCTGACTTTAAATAATGGATTGAAATTATATCTGAAAAAATACAGGAAATCTTATATTGACATACAAACATTCATTCCAACCAGTGAAATATCTAATGGCCACATTAAGTTTATGGTTTAACATGAAGGGTGTGTGAGTTTTGCTTCAAAAGTGATTATGGAAATCGAAAATAATGTGTTTGGAAAGAAGTCTCATGAAAAGACCAGTCAAAAAACCTGGAGGAATACATGTTTTATGAAGCAGGAAGTGATTGTGAAACAAATGCATATAAATTTGTGAACTTGTGGATGAAATATATATTTCCTATGATTTGTAAAAACTGAAGCAATAGTAATGTACCAGTGTTGAATGAAAATAAACGTCAGAATACACATCATGTCCCATATGAATCTACTTGATTGATTTTAATCTGGGTAAGTTACTGTACAAATATTAGGATTTGTAAGCACCATTTACTGAAGTTAGTTTTCAGAACTATGAAACAAATGTGTATTTCAGGTGGTGAATATTTCTGAGAATAATTTTGTGAAAAGTTCATTATAAATCCATATTTTTGAACATGAATGAACTTAGGGAGTGTATTTAAGATACATATATTTCATATTTTAAAAATCAGGACAGTGTGTATATATATATATATATATTTATAATTATATATATGTGTATATATATACACATATAATTATATATATGTATACACACACACACACACACACACACACACACAAAACACACACAGAGACATTAAAATGTAGGAATATATATGCCAATCGAAGTTCATCATAAAATATAGAGCATCCACAGATGCAAAAATATTTATTTTACTGAACAAGGATTTATGTATAATGTTGTTCTACTAGAAAGCTCACCCATAGTTTGAATTTTCAGTTCCAACAGCGTTTAGAGGAGTGATCTCTTCTCACTAGTTGTATCTGCCAAGTCAGTCACCTCACAAAAATGAACGTGTGATACCAGGTATTCTATATAAGCATATAAAAATACATGTGCTGAATAGGCTACAGAGAAAGGCAGAGAGGAATTTACATATTTGTTAACTTTAACAACACATGGAGAACTATTTCAATTAAAAATTGACTAGATTTATAACACCTACCATTTATCATGCAAATGGCAAGTCCAACTATACCCCATGCCTCCTCTGAACTGCTTGTATTTCTATTCTGTTTGGGTTGTTTTCCTCCATCATATTTGGATTAGTAGACAAAGTATAGTAGGGTATGTGTTATTGTCAGGGATTCAGTATTTTCAATGGAATATAGGAAGATGAATCCAACGTGTATAAAATATATGCTACACAATTATCTTCCCACTCTCATCCAGAACAATGCCTTTACATTACCTTCACCCCAAGTAAGATACAATTAGAGTAGAAGAGTTTGAAAATCCGTGAATGAATATCTGGGGTGGAAACAGTACAAAGAAACAAATACGTATTTCAGGTGGATGAATATTTCTGAGAATAATCTTGTGAAAAGTTGATTATAAATCCACAACATAAATATGAATGAATTTAGGAAGTGTGTAATAAGACACATATTTCATGTTTTGAAAAATCTTGAGAGTGTATATATATATATATATATATATATATATATATATATATATTTATATACACACAAAGAGAGAGATATTAAAAATTGCAATATATATGGCAAACGAAATTCACCATGAAATGTATATCATTCACAGATCCAAATATATTTATTTTACTGAACATGGATTTATGTATAATGTTGTTCAACTAGGAAGCTCACTCACATTTGAATTATCAGTTCAAGCAGCGTTTAGGAGGAGTGATCTCTTCTTCCAATTTGTATGTGCCACGTCAGCCACCTCACAAGAATGTACGTGTGGTACCAGGTAGGATTCTATATGTGCATATAAAAATACGTGTGCTGAATAGGCTACAGAGAAAGGGGGACATTAATTAACTTATTTGTTAACTTTAAAAACGCATGGAGAACTATTTCAACAAATAATTGACTAGATTTATAACTGCTACACTATACCATGCAAAAGGCAACTCCAACTATAAAACATACCTCCTCTAAACTGCCTGTATTTCTATTCTGTTTGTGTTATTTTTCTCCATCATATTAGGATTAGTAGTCAGAGTCTAATAGGGTATATGTTAGTTTCAGGGATTCAGCATTTCTAATGGAAAATAGGAAATTGAATCCAATGTGTATGCAAATATGTGCTACACAAAAATCTTCCCACTTTCATCCAGAACAATGCCTTGACATTACATTCTTCTCAAGTAAGACACAATTAGAGGATAAGAGCTAGAAAATTTGTGAATATATCTGGAATGGAGAATACTCAGGAGTTTACAACTTTGGAGGTGGTAGAGAAGATTCTAAAAGTAAGGGACAGGGTAAACATTCCACAAACATGCAGCTCTGCTGGCCTAAATGCTCTTTGAGAAACTGCCTCTAAGGGTGGGCACTTGAAATATTTGATGTTCTGAGGAGATTTAGTTCCTTTGTAGAGAGACCATCAAAGCTGGGTCTGCATCTATGTTACTTGGAGGACATGGTTTCTTATTATCCAATGAACATGAGGCAGCGGTGCTGAATTCTCTCTTTGTAGGTAAACTATGGACACTGGGGTCTAAGTGTCTTTCAGTGTGGACGGTGAAGCCAATTGGTCATCCTCCACTTTTCGTGGTGTTTCTCGCTGCTCCGCTGGGAGTTTGGTATTTACTTCAAGAAATACAAGGAGTTAAAATGGGACAGAGTGGTGGAGGGAGTTCTTTAAGGTGAGGTGAGTCAGGGTCTTCAGGAGAATGCACCAACCCAGGTTCTATCCCACGTAGATTGCCCCCTTGAGAATAGCAATATGATTCTGAACATTGCAGTGAATCCTCTCCATATAACAAGATGCCTTTACATATATGGGTCTGCTGGCTGCACCATGTCAGTCACAAGCCATTTGAAAGCCAATGGCTGATCCACATGGACGCAACACAGATGTTTTATCAGACAATTCCATACCACTGCTCTAGGCCAACTACTCACCAGGCTCCAACTTACTGGCATAACTGTTCTACACCATTTTCATGAAACAAAGTCAATCAAGGCAGTGTCTGGTATACTCAGGATCAGAAACAGGACATCCAAAGTTTTTTCAGTGCCAGCTGAACATGAAAATATCGAAAATTTCATGGTAATTTTCTAGCCATTTTTCACGGATGCAGTTTACGGCTCTGGGGGCTTCAATTAATTAGGAACCATTAAATGGTGAAGAAGCTAATTTCAATGAAAGCACTGGAGCACTCTCACAGGCATGGTTTCCCTAAGGGTGGCCAAAATGTCACATGAAGCCAGGCCCATTGAGATCTACAATGTGAGGTCCATGTGTGTTTTAAACTCAAATATGGCTGCCAAGTCTTTAAGAAAAATTGTATGTAATATCCGGGCTGAAATTCCCAGTGTTCTGTGGAAATCCAACCTGGGCCTAGATCTCAGGTTCCAAGGGCGACTCTCATGTGTGGCCTCCTAAAATCCCAACACAATTCATGGCAATACTTCTCTGAGGTCAGTTAAAGAACTCAGTCTCTAAGGGGAATCACACCAGAGTTCAAGCCCAGTGGAACAGTCATCTCTTCCAACCGCCACACAAATGACCACAATTAAAACCAAAACACTCCCACATGGTCCTCATCTTCTTCCATATAGACACTCCTTATAACGTCTGGCTGGAGTTTTCAATGAGGTCCACAGCCCATGTCAGTGTCCAAATTAAGGTCCTGTTCCCCTCATTTGTCTAACATCAAGGTGGCCTTGACACACTTCCTGTAAACCAGGAGTGATCAAATAGGCCTGCCATTAATACTGCTCGGCTTTTTCAATTTGAGGCCTTCTGACTCTGTGGTTTAGATTCTTTATGTGAATTTGCGTCATGAGAAATACCAAGCCTCTCTGCAGAGATTTGAAGAACTCATTTGGCCCAAAGGATTCCTATTCTCCCTTGATGGAATTCAGGATCCTAACAGAGGAAGGTAAAAGAATTCATTCACAATGAGTTCATATTTGCCATTTTGGTTTTGGATGCACACATGGGACCTTTCTTTTGATCCATCAGGTGCTGAGAATCTAAGCCACACCCTCACACAGGGCCAAGAGGCTGATTCAGACACATCTTTTTTCAAAGCAATTAAGCAAAGAGCCACAGGTGATGGCCTTCATTTTCTTTTGAAAAAATGTTTTCCTCAGGCTTCCCAAAGGGGTGGCCAGAGGCAAAGACATCCTGAGATTCAGGGCAACAGAACAATAGGTTAGCAAAAGAGCCAAAGCAGGGTTTCTCCACTGAGACTTTTCTGATCACACTGATATCTGAGTTTTCTGAGATGTTGGCCATTCCCTTCAGATATCCAGTACATGGCCATGTGACAGAGATTGGAGGTGGTACATATCTTGGACACAAACCCAAGAGCCTATTCTGAAGAGTTGTCAGAATTCAGAAAGAAAACAGGGACTTAAAAAGGTAGTAGGTGTTGCCTATCGATATGGAAACCACGCTCCATTCATTAAATGGGCAGGATGAATACTGGGAAGCTTTCTACTAAAGAGGACACATGCATTGATGCATTCTCTTTTATAATGTATACAACCACGGACACAGTGGGATACACAGAAATAGAAACACTCAGCATGTAAAACGACTTATTAGAAACAGTTCACTCCAAACCAAAGAAACCTTTTTTTCTACCTATTCTCAGAACAGAGACAAAACCACACACCCACACTCAAAAAGACACCTCCTTCCCCAAAGTAGGGCTGTGATTATCTGGAGTGTCCTCTTACAGGTTTGAAATACTATGTTCCCCGTTAATGGTCTGTCCTGTCTCAGATCTGGTCTCCTTGTCCAACTCTGTGAAGCAGTCAGGAGCCAGGGGTGAGCCACTACATACTTAGTCAGGAAAGGCCCGTGTTCAGATCTTTCCTGGCATTTGGCCATCCTCACATCAGTCAGTACCAAGAAGACTGACTCTGTCCTTGGTGATTCCAAACAAATGAGACCACTTGGACTGGGACTGGGACTGGCTCTGGTGCTTGGTTTCCTCGGTCCCAAGTTCAGAAAGTCCCATCAACAAGGAAGTGAGGTAGGTCACTTCCTTCAAGAACTGAATGAGGTCACTGCCTTGGCAACCACTTTGTCCTAACAGTTGCTTCCAAGGGTCCCATGAGATGGAGGCTGCCCCTACTTCCTTTGACACTTTCACAACTTAGAATGGTATATCAAACTTAGGCACCCGGGAACAGCTCTCCACACAAGCCTGGTTTGGTCCATCTTCTCTACATTAAGAAGAGAGAGGCTGATTCAGACACAACCCTTCATCCTGACCAGGTTGTTTGCCATGGAAAATGACTTTTTGTCTCTCAGGTCCTTCATTGCTGCCTACATCTTCTCCAGGGATCATTTCTGCATGGACCATTGAGGTTCTTAACAGGTGGAGCATCCCCTACATTCCTGTATTGTAAGAACAATCTGTCTCTGCTCTTCTGTAAAGTTAGATTGAGTGAACAGTGTATGGTTAGGGTTAATTTCATGTTCGATTTGGGTTAGGAATCATTCTGCTGGATGAATAATGGTATTGGGAACCTGTGATATTTATAAGAATATCGAGGTTAAATATATGTATGAAAACAGAAATTAAAGTAAGATTTGAATCCCAGAAGGGCTTTGGGCAGTTGATTGGGATATTTAGCTTTGAATTGTGCACATATGTCTCAAATAAATCGATATACAATGGCAGAGGAACTTGAACCTTGGATGATTGAATGCTGAAGAGAACATCCAGTCAAAAGGGATTGTCGGTAGGATTAAGAAGATTGTCGTTATGTTTAGCAAGTAGAGTTAGTATAGGATATGTAACAAAAGTTCTTTAGCAATTTTTTTTCGGGCAGTGAGTGAATATAAATGTCAGCACATATGAAGAAATCAGACACAATGATGAAATGGGGAAAATTTGTAGAAAAGCAGATATCAATAGAGACATTAGGAAATCAGGCAAAGTATAAAGTGAGTGATAGGATAAGACATTTTCAACAGGGTTGAGATTGAATATCTAATCTTAGGAAGAAACAAATATGTAGGTCACCAATAGGATTGACATTTGAGAGCATTAGGCAACATGGACATGGATGTTGTTAGTAATCCATGTTCACTTTCCATTTAGACTTTGGTACAATCCTAAGTGGGACCTTTGCATTTTGTTTCCAGAATATTACTGTGATAAAATGTGTATGTAGATCAGATGACATGATTATTTCTTCCACCATTTCTAGGAGCAGTATTTTGAAGACGTATAAATTAGCATTGGGGGTAAAAAGAGGTTTACCCTGTTTCTATGAATATACAGATAATGCATGAATAGACCTTAATTTCAATAAATAATATAACTTGTTCCACTTTAAGTAATGGATTGAATTGATATCTGAAAATATATAAGAAATCTTATATTGATATGCAATCATTCATGACAACCAGTTATACACCTAATGTTAATATTAGGTTACGGTTTATCATGAAGTTTGTGTGAGTTTTGCTTCAAAAGTGATTATGGAAATCGAAAATAATGTGTTTGGAAAGAAGTCTCATGAAAAGGCCAGTCAAGGAACACCGAGGAATTCATGAGTTCTGAAGAAGGAAGTGATTGAAATTGAAAAAAATGACGATAAATTTGCTTACTTGTGGATGAAATATTATAATATGATGTGAATAAACTGAAGAAATCGTAATGTACCAGTGTTGAATAAAAATGAACATCAAAATACACATCATGTCCCACAGGAATCTACTCGCATTGATGTTAAACTGTGTCAGTTACTGTAGAAATATTAGGATTTCTTTGCACCATTCACCAAAGTTAGTTTTCTTTTTTTTAAATTTTTATTTATGCTTGTTCAAAACATTACATAGTTCTTGATATATCATATTCCACACTGTGATTCAAGTAGGTAATGAACTCCCATTTTTACCCCGTAAACAGATTGCAGAATCACATCAGTTACACATCCATTGATTTACATATTGCCATACTAGTGTCTGTCGTATTCTGCTGCCTTTCCTAACCTCTACTATCCCCCTCCCCTTACCTCCCCTCCCCTCTTCTCTCTCTACCTCTTTACTGTAATTCATTTCTCCCCCTTGTATAATTTTTTCCTTTCCCTCACCTCCTCTTTTATGTAATTTATATAACCCTGAGGGTCTCCTTTTATTTCCATGCAATTTCCCTTCTCTCTCCCTTTCCCTTCCTCCTCTCATCCCTGTTTAATGTTAATTTTCTTCTCATTCTATTCGTCCCTACTCTGTTCTTAGTTACTCTCTTTATATCAATAAAGACATTTGGCATTTGGTTTTACGGATTGGCTAGCTTCACTTAGCATAATCTGCTCTAATGCCATCCATTTCTCTGCAAATTATATCATTTTGTCATTTTTTAATGCAGAGTAATACTCCATTGTGTATAAATGCCACATTTTTTATCCATTCATCTATGGAAGTGCATCTAGGTTGGTTCCACAGTCTTGCTATTGTAAATTGTGCTGCTATGAACATCAATGTAGCAGTGTCCCTGTAGCATTTTTTTTAGGTCTTTAGGGAATAGACTGAGAAGGGGAATACCTGGGTCAAATGGTGGTTCCATTCCCAGTTCTACAAGAAATCTCCATACTGCTTTCCAATTTGGCTGCACCAATTTGCAGTCCCACCAGCAATGTACAAGTTTACCCTTTTCTCCACATCCTCACCAGCACTTGTTGTTGTTTGAGTTCATAATAAATATCTGGAATGGAAAATGCTCAGGAGTTCACAACCTTGAAGGTGGTAGAGGAGTTTCCAAAAGTAAGGGACAGGGTAAATACCACAAACATGGAGCTGTGTCGGCCTTAAGACTTCTTGAGAAAATGCCTCTGAGGTTGGGCACTTGAAATATATGTTGTTGTCAGGAGCTTTAGCTTCCTTTGTAGTGAGACCATCAAAGCTGAGTCTGCATCTATGTGACCTGAAGAACATGGTTTTTTATTTTCCTATAAACACGAGGCAGCAGTGCTGAATTCTCTCTTTGTAGGCAAACTGGGGCTACTGGGGGCTAAGTGTCTCCCTGTGTGGACTGTGAAGCCATTTGATCATCCTTCACATTTCGTCATGTTATTTGATGCTGCACTGAAAGTTTGGTATTTACTTTACGAAATAAAGGAGTTTAACTGCGATACAGTGCTGCAGGGAGTTCTGTCACGTGTTGTGGTCAGGATCCGCAGGAGAATGTACCAAGCAGGCTTCTATCACACATAGTTGCCCCCTTGACCATAGCAATATGATTCTGAACATTGCCCTGAAACCTCTCCATTCAACAAGATGCCTTTACATCCAAAGGTCTGCTATCTGCACATGTCAGTCACAAACCATTTCTAAGCCAATGGCAGATCCACGTGGCCCCACCACAGATGTTTTTTCACACACCTACACTCTACTGCTCTTGGCCCACTACTCAGCAGGCTCCAACTTACTGGCATCTCTTTTCTACACCATTATCATGAAACTCAGTCAAACCAGACACTGTCTTGTATACTCATGATAAGCACCAGGACATCAAATGGTTTTCCAGTGCCAGCTGGTCATGGAAATTTCAAAAATTTCATGGTATTTTCTAGCCATTTTTCAAGGATGAAGTTGGAGGTACTGTGGGTTTCAATTCATTAAGGAACCATTAAATGTTGAGGAAGCTCATTTCAATGGAAGCTCTAGAGAACTCTCACAGGCAAGTCTTCCGAAAGAGTGGCCCAATGTCACATAAAGCCAGCCACATTGAGGTCTACAATGTGAGGTCCATGTGTGTTTTGACTCTCAACTATTGCTTCCAAGTCTTTCAGAATATAATCAAGTGATATCCTCGCTGAGATTCCCAGTGCTCTGTGGAAAGCCACCCTGGGCCTAGATCTCAGTTTCCAAGGGTGACTCTCATGTGTGGCCTCCAAAAATCCCAACACAATTCATGGCAATACTTCTCTAAGGTCAGTTCCAGAACTCAGTCTCCAAGGAAAATCCCACAAGAGTTGAAACCCAGGTGGACAGAGTCATCTTTTCCAACTGCCATACAAATGACCACAATTGAAACCAAAACACTCCCACATGGCCCTCATGTTTTTCCATAGAGACACTCATCATAACCTCTCGCTGGAGGTTTCCATGAGGGGCGCAGACCAAGACACTGTCCAAAATAAGCTCCCTTGCCCCTAATTTGCAGAAAGTCAGGGTGGCCTAAACACCCTTACTGTGAACCAGAACTGATCAAATAGGGATGTAGTTAATACTGTTCTGCTTTTCCAATTTGAGGCCTACTGACTGTCAGGTATAGATTCTTTATGTGATTTGTAGTCATCAGAAAACCCAAGCACTTCTGCAGGGGTTCAAAGAACTCATTTGAACTAAAGGATCCTGATTCTTACTTGATGAAGGTCAGGAATCTAATAGAGGAAGGCAAGAGACTCATTTGTCATTTCTGTTTTGAATGCACACATGGAATCTATCTTTAGATGCATCAGGTGCTGAGAATCTAAGCCACAACCTCACACAGAACCAAGAGGCTGATTCAGACACATCCTTTTACAAAGCAATTAAGCAAAGAGCAACAGGTGATGCCCATTCATTTTCATTTGAAAACTGTTTTCTTCAGGCTTCACAAAGGGGTGGCCAGAGGCAAAGACCTTCCTGACATTTAGGGCAACAGAAAAACAGGTAAGCAAAAGACCCAAAGCAGGGTTTCTCCACTGAGACTGTCCTGGTCACACTGATATCTGAGTTTTCTGAGATGCTCCCCATTCACTTCAGCTATCAAGTACATGGTCATGTCACAGAGCTTGGAGGTTGTATATATCTTGGACACAAAACCATGAGCCTATTCTGGAGAGTGGCCAGAATTCAGGAAGAAAACAGGATCTTAGGAAGATAGTAGGTTTTGCCCATCCAGAAGGCAAGCCGCGGTCCATTCATCAATTGGGCAGGATGAATGCCAGAAAGCTTTCTACTAGACAGGACACATCCATTAATTCATTCTCTTTTCTAATGTCTACAACCACAGACACAGTGGGATACACAGACATAGAAACACTCACATGTCAAAAAACTTACTAGAAACAGTGCAATCCAAACCAAACAAACCGCATTTTCTACCTATTCTCAGAACATGTGAAAAAACCACAAAACCACAACCACTCCCACAAAGGCACCTCCTTCCCCCAAGTAGGTCTGTGACTATCCAGAGTGTCCTCTGACTGGTGGGCCATACAATGTTCTCCCGAAATGTCCTGTCCTGACTCAGATCTGGTCTCCTTGGCCAACTCTGTGAAGTTGTCAGGAGCCAGCGGTGAGCCACTACCTGCTTTCTCAGAAAAGGTCCCTCTTCAGAGCTCTCCTGGCCTTTGGCCATCCTCACTTAGGTAGGTACCAAGAAAGACTGACCCTGTCCTTGGTAAAACCGAACAAGTGAGCCCACTGGGACTGGGACTGGGACTGGCTCTGGGTGCCTGTCTTCATGGATCCCAAGTTCAGAGAATTCCTTCACCAAGGAAGTGACGTAGGTCACTTCCTTCAGGAACTGAATCAGGTTACTGCCTTGGCAACCAATTTGTCCTAACAGTTGCTTCCAAGAGTCCAATGAGTTGGAGGCTGCCCCTACTACCAGTGAAACTTTCACAATTTTGCATGGTATATCAACCACAGGCACCAAAAAAAGCTCTCCAGATAGGCCTGGTTTGGTCCATCTTCTACACATTAAGAAAAGAAATGTTGATTTAGACACATGCCTTCATGCTAACCAGGTTGTTTGTCATGGAAGATGACTTTTGCTCTCTGACGTCATTCATAGCTGCCTACATTTAATCCTGGGATCATTTCTTTAATGACCTTGGAGGTTCTCAGCAAGTGGAAGATCCCCTAATTTCTGTATTGAAAGACCAACTCTGTCCCTGCTCTTCAGTAAAGTTAGATTGAGAGAACAGTGTATGGTCAGGGTTAATAACATGTTCCATTTGGGTTAGGAATCATTCTGCGGGATGAATTATGGTATTGGGAACGTGCGATATTTAAAAGAATATAAGTGAATTATAAGTATGAAAACAGACATCTAGGTAATATTTGAAGCCCAGAATTGCATTGGACCCTTAGCTGGGATTCTTAGCTTTGAATTATATTCTGCACAGATGTCTCAGATAAATCGATATACAATGGCATAATTACTTGTACCTTGGTTTATTGAATGTTGAAGAGAACATCCAGTCAAAAAGGGATAATTTGTAGGATTAGTAAGATAGATGGTAGGTTTTGAAAGAAGAGTGAGTATAGGATTTGGATAAAAAGATCTTTAGCTGTAGGGTTTCGGATAGAGTGAATGTAATTGTCAGCACATGTGGAGAGTCTGTCAAAAGGATGAACTGGGGAAAAAAGTAGGAATGCAGATATCAATTGACATTAGGATATCATGCAAAGTATAAAGTGAGTGATAGAATTATACATTTTCAACAGGCTTGAGTTTGAATATATAATCTTAGGAAGAAACAAACATGTAGTCACCAATATGATGAACTTTTGAGAGCATTAGGCAACATGGACATGGATGTTTTCCGTAATCCATGCTCACTTTTCATTTAGGCTTTGGTACAAACATAAGTTTGACCTCTTCTTTCTGTGTGCAGAATACTACTGTGGTAAAATGTATATGTAGATCAGGTGACATGAGTATTTCTTCCACCATTTCTGGGAGCAATATTTTGAAGACGTATCAATTATTTTTGGAGGTAAAAATGGTGTACACTGTGTCTATAATTATAGAAATAATGCATGAATAGACCATACTGTAAAGAAATATTATAACTGGTTCTAACTTTAAATAATGGATTGAATTGATATCTGAAAATATACAGAAAATCTTACATTGATATACAATCCTTCATTCCAACCAGTAATATATCTAATGGTTATATCAGCATTATGATTTTTCATGAAGAATGTGTGAGTTTTGCTTCAAAAGTGATTATGGAAATCGGAAATAATGTGTTTGGAAAGAAGTCTCATGAAAAGACCAGTCAAGAAACCTGGAGGAATACATGTGTTTTGAAGCAGAAAGTGATTGAAAGTGAAACAAATGCCTATATATTTGTGAAATTGTGGATCAAATATATATCCTATGATGTGCATAAACTGAAGAAATAGTAATGTACCACTGTTACATAAAAATGAACGTCAAAATACACATCATGTCCTCTCCCACAGGAATCTACTTGCATTGATGTTAAACTGGGTCAGTTATTGTAGAAATATTAGGATAATGCCGCAGTCTTGCTGGGCACAATCAGGAGCCACTTGCCAAAAGAAACGAACTTTATTTTTAGAACCACACACGCCAAGCAAAACAGCCTCTCAGGAAAAACCTTCAGAGCCCCAACTGCCACCACTGGCTTCCCAAAACCTCTCCCTCCCACATGAGCCTCTCTCCGCCTCCCACAATCCTCCTGCTCTTGAGGCCGATTGGCTGGGTCATGTGGGCAAAGTAAAAAAAAGTCCCCCAATGAGCAGTTTTGTGGTCTGAAAGGGCAGGGAAACAGCCCATTGAGCATCACCGCAGAGGAGCCAATCAGCTAGTTGTTGCTGGGGCCGCTGTGAGCTAATCATCAGCCGGCAGCTGGAAGTTTGCTGGCAGCAGGAATTTTGCTGGGGCCCCTTCGGCTGTGGCTCTCAACATCTTCCCCTCTCTGTTTAAACAACACGCATGTGGCTTAGGGACCGTGCCTGCCTTAGGTTGTCCAATAGTACATATGGTCTTTACCCGTTAAGTTGGTACCATTGCAATTGGATCTTACCCGTCACTGACTACCTGTCCAGTATAGAGCCACACCTGTGGAGATGTCTTTGTACCAGCGGGGGTGGGTGAGGTTCTTTGCCTCACCTCTGTTGGCCCCCCCAAATTTTAGCTGGACGATCATGACACGCAGAAGGGAGGAAGATACACCAAGCCAATTGATGGCTCCTTTTGGAAAAATTGTACCACCGATGACATCATCAGCAAATATACCCCAACACTACGACAAGTCGCTGCACCAACAGATAGTTCACAATGCATTTAGGTGAGTTCACATGTGTCCAGGCAAGTTCTGCAAGCAGTACAGGGATGGCTATTGCAGAAGCTGTAGACTGGAATTATCTTTGATTTCACCTGCACTGGGATGAAGATAGGAACTCTGGCAATAATGTCTAAAGAAAAAAATTATGTAACATTCCAGAAGGCACTAAAACCAAAAAAAAAAAAAACATATGTAACATTCCAGAAGGCACATCAAAAACCAAAATGGCCCAAAAAGCATTCATTGAGGATGAAGTCTCTCACCTTCCTCTGTAAGGTTCCTGACCTCCATAAAATGAGAATAGGGATTTATTGGGTCAAATGAGTTCTTCAAAACCCTGCAGAGGGTAGCCAATGGGTTATTGGGTTTTTTCATTACTCCAATTCACATCAAGAATCTATACTCCACAGACAGTAGGCCTCAAATTAGAGAAGCAGAGCAGTACTAAAGTCAGGGTTATTTGATCACTCCTGGTTCACAGAATGGGTCTCCAGGCCACCTTGACTTTAGGCAAATGAGAGGAAAGGGAGATTATTTTGGACACTGTCTTGGGCTGTGAACCTCAAGGAAACGTCAAGCCAGAGGTTATGATGAGCGTCTATATGGAAGAAGATGAGGGCCATTTGGGAGTTTTTTGGTTTTCCTTGTGGTCATTTATGTGGCAGTCGGAAGAGATGACTGGGTCCACCAGGGCTTGAACTCTGGTGTGATTCCCCTTAGAGACTGAGTTCTGGAACTTACCTCAGAGAAGTATTGCCATGATTTGTGTTGGGATTTTAGGCGGCCACCCATGAGAGTCGCCCATTGAAACTGAGATCTAGGCCCGGGGTGGCTTTCCACAGAGCACTGGGAATCTCAGACAGAATATCATATGATATTATTTTGAAATACTTGCCAGACATAGTTGAGAGTCAAAACACACATGGACCTCACATTGTAGACCTCAATTGGCCTGGCTTCATGTGACTATTTGGCCACTCTTTGGAAAGCCTTGCCTGTGAGAGTTCTCCAGAACTTTCCTTGAAATGAGCTTCCTCAACATTGAATAATTCCTGAAAGAATTGAAACAAATAATGCCTCCAACTTCATCCTTGTAAAATGGCTAGATAAATACCATGAAATTTTTGAAATTCGCATGATGAGGTGGCACTGGAGAACCTTTGATGTTCTGTTGCTCATCATTAGTGTACCAGACAGTGCCTTGATTGATTGGGTATAATGAAAGTGGTGTAGAACAGAGATGCCGGTTAGATGGAGACTGCGGAGTATTTGGCCCAGAGCTGTGGTGTGCAGGTGTGTGATAAAATATTTATGGTGGTGCCATGTGGATCTGCCATTGATTTCCAAATGGCTTTTAGCTGACATGGTGCACCCAGCAGACCCTTATATGCAAAGGCATCTTGTTATATGGAGAGGTTTCAGGGCAATGTTCAGAATCAGGTTGCCATGGTCAAGGGGGCAAGCTATGTGGGATAGAAGCCGGATTGGTGCGTTCTCCTGGAGACTCTGACCCACCACATGTCACAGAACTCCCTCCAACACTGTGTCCCAGTTGAACTCCTTGTATTTCTTGAAGCAAATACCAAACTCCCAGTTCAGCACCAAGAAACACCATGAAAATTGAAGGATGACTAAATGGCTTCATCGTCCACACAGTTTGACACTTTGGCCCAGTGGCCTCTGTTTACCTACAAAGAGAAAAATCAGCACTGCTGCCTCAGGTTCATTGGAAAATAAGAAACCATGTTCTCCAGGTCACATAGATTCAGACCCAGCTTTGATGGTTTCACTACAAATGAAGACAAAGCTACTGACAACAACATATATTTCAAGTGCCACACCTCAGAGTCAGTTTCTCCAGAAGTCTTTTTTCCATCAGACCTCCATGGTTGTGGAGTGTTTACCCAGTTCCTTACTTCTGGAAACTCCTCTACCTGCTCCCAGGTTGAGAACTCCTGAGAATTTTCCATTCCAGATATGTATTCACAGATTTTCTTACTCTTCTCCTCTAATTGTGTCTCACTTGGGGCAAAGGTAATGTCAAGGCATTGTTCTAGGTGAGAGTGGGAAGATTATTGTGTAGCACATATTTGCATACACATTGGATACATTATCCTATTTTCCATTTGAAATACTGAATTCCCGACACTAAACCATACCCTACTAGACTCTGACTACTTATCCTAAAATGATGGAGAAAAAGAAACTTAACAGAATAGAAATACAGGCCTTTTGTAGGAGGCATGGTGTATACTTGGATTTTCCTTCTCCTTTATCAAGGATATGTGTTATGAATCTAGTCAACTTTTCATTGTAATATTTCTCCATGAGTTTTCAAAGTTAACACATATGTAAATTCCTGTCTCCTTTTCTCTGTAGCCTCTTTAGAACATGTATATTTTTATGCATATATAGACTCCTACCTGGTAACACACGTACATTCTTGTGAGCTCACTGACTTTGGAATATACAAATTATGAGAATAGATAACTTCCCCTAAATACTGATGGAACTGAAAATTCAACCTATGGGTGAGCTTCCTAGTGAACAACATCATACATAAATCCATGTTTAGTAAAATGAATATTTTTAGATATGTGGATGATATATATTTCATGATAAATTTTGATTGGCATATATATTGCTACATTTTATTGTTGTGTGTGTGTGTGTATGTATATATATATTCACGAGATTTTCCAGATTTTCCAAAATATGAAATAAATGTGTCTTATTATACACTCCCTAAATTCATTCAAGTTCATGTATGTGGATTTAAAATCAACATTTTACATGATTATCATCAGTCTGGCTGGGCACAATTCAGGAGCCAATTGTCAAAAGAAACGAACTTTATTTTTAGAACCACACAAACCAAACAAAACAGCTTCTCAGGAAAAACCCTCAGAGCCCAACTGCCACCACAGTCTTCCCACAAGCCTCTCCCTCAACCACAAGCCTCCTCCTTTTGAGGCCGATTGGCTGGGTCACATGGGTGGAGCCAAAAAAGTCCACCAATGAGCAGCTCCGTTGTCTGAAAGGGCAAGGAAACATCTCATTGAGCATCACCACAGAGGATCCAATCAGCTAGATGTTGCTGGGGCCTCTGTGAGCCAATCATCCACTGGCAGTCTGAATGGGCGGGGAAACAGCTCAATGAGCATCTGCAATGAGCATCACCACAGAGGAGCCAATCAGCTAGTTGTTGCTGGGGCCGCTGTGAGCCAATCATCAGCCGGCAGCTGGAAGTTTGCTGGCAGTTGGAGGTTTCCTGGGGCCCCTTTGGCTGTGGCTCTCAACATCTCCCCCTCTCTGTTTAAACAACAAGCCTGTGGCTTAGGGACCATGCCTGCCTTTGGTTGTTCAAAAGTACATTTGGTCCTTACTGGAGAACCTTGGCTGTGGCTATCAACAGGATTTGTATGTACCATTCACTGAAGTTAGTTTTCAGTACTAGGAAACAAATATGTATTTCAGGTGGATAAATATTTCTGCGAAAAATCTTGTGAAAAGTTGATTATAAATCCACATACTTGAACATAAATGAATTTAGGGAGTGTAAATAAGATACATATATTTCATATTTTGAAAAATCTGGAGAGTGTGTGGGTGTGTGTGTGTATACACACACACACACACAGATATTAAAATGTAGCAACATATATGCAAATCAAAATTCACCATGAAATATACATTAATCACAGATCCAAAAATATTCAATTTTCTTAACAGGGATTTATGTATAATGTTGTTCTACTAGGAAGCTCACCCATTATTTGAATTTTCAGTTCCAACAGCGTTTAGGAGGAGTGATGTCTTCTCACAAATTGTATCTCCCAAGTCAGTCACCTCACAAGAATGTACGTGTGACACCAGGTAGGATTTGATATGTGCATATAAAAATACATTGCTGAATAGGCTACAGACAAAGGGAGACAGGAATTCCCATATTTGTTAACTTTAAAAACACATGGAGATCTATTTCAATTAAAAATAGACTGGATTTATAACACCTAACATTTATCATGCAAAAGGCAAGATCAACTATACACCATGCCTCGTCTGAACTGCTTGTATTTCAATTCTGTTTGTGTTACTTTTCTGCATCATATTAGAATTAGTAGTCAGAGTCTAGTAGGGTATGGGTTCGTGTCAGGGATTCAGTATTTCGAATGGAAAATTGGAAAATGAATCCAATGTGTATGCAAATATGTGCTACACACAAAAAATTCCCACTCTCATTCAGAACAATGGCTTGAAATAACCACGCCCCATGTAAGAAACAATTAGAGGAGAAGAGTTAGAAAATCTGTGAATACATACGTAGAATGGAAAATGCTCAGTAGTTCACAACCTTTGAGGTGGAAGAGACGTTTCCAAACCTTAGGGACAGGGTAAAACTTCACAAACATGGAACTCTGCTGGCCTAAACACTTATGGAGATACTGACAATGAGGTTGGGTACTTGAAATATATGTTGTTGTCAGAAGCTTTAGCTTCCTTTGTAGTGAGACCATAAAACTTGGGTCTGCATTTTTGTGACCTGGAGGACATGAATTCTTATTGTCCAATGAACATGAGGCAGCAGTGCTGAATTCACTCTTTGTAGCTAAACTGTGGCCACTGGGGGATAAGTGTCTCCCCATCTGGACTTTGAAATCATTTGGTCATGCTCCACTTTTCGTGGTGTTTCTTGCTGCTGCAGTGGGTGTTTTGTATTTGGTTCATGACATACAAGGAGTTAAACTGGGACACAATGCTGGAGGGAGTCCTGTAACGTATGGTGTGTCAAGGTCTGCAGGAGAATGCACCAACCAGGCTTCTATCCCCCATTGCTTGACCCCTTTACCATAGGAACTTGATTCTGAATATTGCCCTGAAAACTCTCCATGTAACATGATGCCTTTACATACAAAGTTCTGCTAGCTGCACCATGTCAGTCACAAGCCATTTGAAAGCCAATGTAAGATCCACATGACCCCACCACAGATGTATTGTCACACACCTGCACACAACTGCTCTAGTCCCACTACTCAGCAGGCTCCAACTTACTGGCATGTCTGTTCTACACCATTTTCATGAAACGCAGTCAATGAAGGCATTTTCTGGTACACTCATGATCAGCAACAGGACATCCAAAGGTTCTCCAGTGCCACCTGGTCATGAGAATTTCAAAATTTGGTAGTAGTTATCTAGCCATTTTTGAAGGATGAAGTTGGAGGCACTGTGGGTTTAAATTCATTCAGGAGCCATTAAATATTGAGTAAGCTCATTTCGATGAAAGCTCTGGAGAACTCTCACAGGAAAGGCTTCCCAAAGAGTGGCCCAAGGTCACATGAAGCCAGGCCCATTGAGGTCTACAATGTGAGGTCCATGTGTGTTTTGACTCTCAACTATGGCTGTCAAGTCTTTCAAAATAAAATCATGTGATATCCTTGCTGAGATTCTCAGTGCTCTGTGGAAAGGAACCCTGGGCTTAGATCTCAGTTTCCAAGGGTGACTCTCATGCATGGCCTGCTAAAATTCCAACACAATTCATGGCAATACTTCTCTGAGGTCAGTTCCAGAACTCAGTCTCTAAGGTAAATCACACCTGAGTTCAATCCCAGGTGGACCCAGTCATCTCTTCCAAATGCCACACAAATGACCACAATTAAAACCAAAACACTCCCACATGGCCCTCATCTTCTTCCATATAGACACACATCATAACCACTGGCTGGTGGTTTTCATGAGTTGCGCAGCCTAAGACAGTATCCAAAATAAGCTCCCTTGCCCCTCATTTGCCTAAAGTCATGGTGGCCTGGACACCCTTCCGGTGAACCATGAGTGATCAAAAAGGCTTGCTGTTAATACTGCTTCGATTTTCCAATTTTAGGCCTACTGACTCTTGGGTTTAGATTCTTAATGTTAAATGGAGTCATGAGAAAAACCAAGCACCTCTGGGCTAGCCTCTTCAGGGCTTTGAAAAACTCATTTGACCAAAAAGATCTTGATTCTCACTTGATGGAGGTCAGGATCCTTAGAAGAATTCGAGAGACTTCATCCACAATGACTGCTCTTTTGGCCATTTTGGTTTTGGATACACAAGAGATCTTTCTTTAGATCCCTCAGGTTCTGAGAATCTAGGCCACAGCCTCACAGGGGGCCAAGAGCCTGAATCAGACACATCCCATTCCAAAGCTATTAAGCAAAGAGCCACAGGTGATGTCCATTTATTTCCATTTGAAAACTGTTTTCTTCATGCTTCACAAAGGGGTGGCCTGAGGCAAAGATGTTCCTGACATTCAGTGCAACAGAACAATAGGTAAGCAAAATTCCCAAAGCAGGGTTTCTCCACTGAGACTTTCCTGGTCACACTGATATCTGAGTTTTCTGAGATGCTCACCATTCCCTTCAGCTATGTAGTACATGGCCATGTCACAGAGCTTGGAAGTGGTACATATTTTGGACACAAAACCATCAGTCTATTCTGGAGAGTGCCCACAATTCAGGAAGAAAACAGGAACTTAGGAAGATAGTAGGTGTTGCCCATCTATAAGACAAGCCACAGTCCATTCATAAATCGGGCAGGATGAATGCTGAGAAGATTTCAACTAGACAGGACTCATCCATTGATGCATTTTCTTTTCTAATGTCTACAACCAGGGGCACAGTGGGATACACTGATATCCAAACACATGCCTTGTCAAACGACTTACTACAAACAGGTCCCGCCAAAACAAACAAACCGCCATTCCTACCTATTCTCAGAACATGAGACAAATTCACAAATCCCCACCCACACCCACAAAGACACCTCCTTCCCCCAAGTAGGTCTGTGACTATCTGGAGTTTCCACTGACTCGTGGGCCATAGTATGTTCCAAATAAATGGCCTTCCTGTCTCAGACCTGCTTTTCTTGTGCAACTCTGTGAATTTGTCAGAAGCCAGCAGTGTGCCACTACCTGCTTTCTCAGGAAAAACCCCTCTTCAGAGCTTTCCTGCGTTTTGGACATCCTCACATCAGTAGGTACCAAAAATGAATGTCTGTGTTCTTGGTAAATCCAAACAAGGAGACCACTGGGACTGGGACTGGACTGGCTATGGGTTCCTGTCTTCCTGGATCCCAAGTTCAGAGAGTTCCATCACCAAAGAAGTGATGTGAGGTCACTTCCTTCAGGAACTGAATCAGATCACTGCCTTGGCAACCTCTTTGTCCTAACAGTTGCTTCCAAGGCTACCATGAGAAAGAGGCTGCCCCTACTTCCTGTGACACTTTCACAAGTTTGAATGCTATATCAACCATAGGCACCCGGGAGCAGCTCTCCACACAGGCCTGGTTTGGTCTATCTTCTCTACATTAAAAAGAGAGAGGCTGATTCAGAAACAACCCTTCATTCTGACCATGTTGTTTGCCAGGGAAGATGACTTTTGCTCTCTCAGGTCCTTCATAGCTGCCTACATCTTCTCCAGTGATCATTTCTGCATGGAACTTTGTGGTTCTCAGCAGGTGGAAGATCCCCTACATTCCTATATTGTAAGACCAACTCTGTCCCTGCTCGTCTGTAAAGTTAGATTGAGGGAACAGTGTATGGTTAGGGTTAATAACATGTTCGATTTGGGTTAGAAATTATTCTGCTGGATGAATAATTGTACAAGAATAATGAGGTGAAATGTATGTAGGAAAACAGAAATCTAAGTAAAATTTGAAGCCCAGAAGGGGATTGGGATTCAAGGGATTGTGATACTTAGCATTGCGATCAAGGGATTGTGATACTTAGCATTGAATTATGTTCTGCAGAGATGTCTCAGAGAGATCGATATACAATGGCATAAGACCCTGTACCTTGGATTATTGAATGTAGAAGAGAACATCCAGTCAGAAAGCGTTAATAGGTAGGATTAGGAAGATAGTCAGTAGGTTTAGGAGGAAGAGTGAGTATAGGATTTGGAACAAAAGTTTCTTAGCAATAGGGTTTCGATTAGAGTGTGAATGGAAATGTCAGCACATGTGAAGAGTCAGTCACAATGATGAACTAGGGAAAATATGTAGGAAAGCAATCAATAGAGACATTATGAAATCAGGAAAAGTATAAAGTGAGAGAAAGGATTAGATGTTTTCAACAGGGTTGAATTTGAATATATAATCTTAGGAAGAAACAAATATATTGTCACAAATAGGATTGATTTTTGAGAGCATTAGGCAACTTGGACATGGATGTTTTTAGTAATCCATATTCACTTTACATTTAGGCTTTGGTACAAACATAAGTGTGACCTTTTCTTTTTGTGTCCAAATATTACTGTGATAAAATGTATATGTAGATAAGGTGACATGAGTATTTCTTCCATCATTTCTGAGACCAATAATTTGAAGACGTATAAATTAGTATTGGGTTTACAAAGAGGTGTACCCTGTGTCTATGAATATAAAGAAAAAGCATGAATAGACTGTACAGTGAATAAATAATATAACTGGTTTCACTTTAAATCATGGATTGAATTGATATCTGAAAATATATAAGAAATATTATATTGATACAAAATCATTCATTCCAACCAGTTATACATCTAATGGTAATATTAGGGTTATGGATTATCATGAAGGGTGTGTGAGTTTTGCTTCAAAAGTGATTATGGAAATCGAAAATAATGTATTTGGAAAGAAGTCTCATGAGAAGACCAGTCAAGAAACATGGAGGAATACATGTGTTTCGAAGCAGAAAATGATTGAAAGTGAAACAAATGCCTATAATTTTGTAACTTGTGGATGAAATTTATATCTTATAATGTGCATAAACTGAAGAAATAGTAAAATACCAGTGGTGAATAAGAATGAACATAAAAATACACATCATGTCCCATAGGAATCTACTTGCATTAATGAGAAACTGGGTCAATTATTGTAGAAATATTAGGATTTGTATTCACGATTCACTGAAGTTAATTTTCAGTAATAGGAAACAAATAGTATTTCAGGTGGTTGAATATTTCCGAGAATAATCTTGTGAAATGTTGACTATAAATCCACATACATGAACTAGAATGAAATTAAGGAGTGTATAATAAGACACATATATTTATTATTTTAAAACATCTGGAGTGTGTATACACACACACACACACACACACACACATTAAAAAGTAGTAGTATATATGCCAATCGAAATTCATCATGAAATATATATCATCCACAGATAGAAAAATATTCATTTTCCTGAACATGGAATTATGTATAATATTGTTCAACTAGGAAGCTCAGAGAGAGGATGAATTTTCAGATCCCACAGTGTTTAGGAGGAGTGATCACTTCTCACAATTTGTATCTGCCAAGTCAGACACCTGACAAGAATGTACGTGTGATACCAGGTAGGATTCTATATATGCATATAAAAATAGATGTGCTGAATAGGATACATAGAATGGGAGAGAGGAATTCACATATTTGTTAACTTTAAAAACACATGGAGAACTATATCAATTACAAATTGACTAGATTTATAACACCAACACTTTGTCACGCAAAAGCCGTGTCCAACTATACACTATGCCTCCTCTGATATGCTTGTATTTCTATTCTATTTGAGTTATTTTTCTCCATCATATTAGGATTAGTAGTCAGAGTATAGTAGGTTATGGGTTAGTGTCAGGGATTCAGTATTTCAAGTAGAAAATAGGAAAATGAATCTAATATGCATGAAAATATGTGCTACAAAAAATATTCCCACTCTCATCCAGAAGAATGCCTTGAAATTATCTTCGCCCCTAGTATGACACAATTAGAGGAGAAGAGTTAGAAAATATGTGAATACATATCTGGACTGGAAAATGCTCAGCATTACACAACTATGGAGGTGGTAGAACAGTTTCCAAAAGTAAAGGACAGTGTAAACCCTCCACAAACATGGAGCTATGCTGGCCTAAATACTTCTTGAGAAACTGCCTCTGAGTTTGGGTAGTTGAAATATATGTTGTTGTCAGGAGCTTAACTTCCTTTGTAGTGAGACCATCAAATTTTGGTCTGCATCTATGTGACCTGAAGGACATGGTTTCTTATTTTCCAATGAACATGAGGCTGCAGTGCTGAATTCACTCTTTGTAGCTAAACTGTGGTCACTGGGGGCTAAGTGTCTCCCCATGTGAACTTTGAAGCCATTTGGTCATCCTCCACTTTTCCTGGTGTTTCTTGCTGCTGCACTGGGTGTTTTGTATTTGCTTCACGACATACAAGGAATTCAACTGGGAAACAGTGCTGGAGGGAGTCCTGTAACATGTGGTGGGTCAGGGTCTGCAGGAGAATGCCCCAACTTGGCTTCTATCACACATTGCTTGCCCCCTTGACCATACCAACCTGATTCTGAACATTGCCCTGAAACCTCTCCATATTACAAGATGCCATTTCATATAATGGTCTGCTGGCTGCACGAAGTCAGTCACAAGCAATTTGGAAGCCAATGTAATATCCACATGGCCACACCACAGATGTATTATCACACACCTGCACACCACTGCTCTAGGCCCACTACTCAGCACGCTCTAACTTACTGGCATCTCTGTTCTACACCATTTTCAAGAAACCCAGTAAATCAAGGCACTGTCTGGTACACTCATGATCAGCAATGGGACATCCAATGGTTATCCAGTGCCACCTGGTCATTGGGAATTTCAAAAATTTTATGATATTTATCTATCCATTTTTCAAGAATGAAGTTGAAGGCACTTTGGGGTTTCCATTCATCCTGGAACCATTAAATGGTGAGGAAGCTCATTTCAATGAAAGCTCTGAGGAACTCTCACAGGCAAGGCTTCCCAGAGTGTGCCCAAAAGGTCACATGAAGAAAGGCCCTTTAAGGTCTATAATGTGAGGTCCTTGTGTGTTTTGACTCTTAACTGTGGCTGCCAAGTTTTTCAGAATAAAATCATGTGATATCCTTGCTGAGATTCTCAGTGCTCTGTTGAAAGCTTTCCTGGGCCTAGATCTCAGGTTTCAAGGGCGACTCTTATGCATGGCCTCCTACAATCCCAACACAACTCATGGCAATACTTCTCTGAGGTCAGTTTCAGAACTCAGTTTCTAAGGGGAATCACACCAGAGTTCAAGCCCATGTGGACCCAGTCATCTATTCCAAACGCCACAAAAATGACCACATTTAAAACCAAAACATTCCCACATTGCCCTTATCTTTAACCATATAAACACTCATCATTAACTCTGGCTGCAGGTTTCCAAGAGTGGAGCAGCCAAAGACAGTGTCCAAATAATGCACCCTTGCCCCTGATATGTCCAAAGTAAGGGTGGCCTGTTCACCCTTCTTATGAACCAGGAGTGATCAAATAGGCCTGCCATAAATACTGCTCTGCTTCTCCAATTTGAGGCTTACTGACTGTCAGGTATAGATTCTTTATGTGATTTGGCATCCTGAGACAACCCAAGCAGTTCTGCAGGAATTTGAAGAACTCATTTGATCCAAAGGATCCCTATTCTCACTTGATGGAGGTCAGGAACCAAACAGAAGAAGTCAAGAGACTTCATCCACAATGACAGATTTTTTGCCATTTTGGTTTGGATGCACACATGGGATCTTCTTTAGATCTATCAGGAGCTGAGAATTTTAGCCACAGCCTCAAACAGGGCCTAGTGTCTGATTAAGACACATCCCTTTCCAGAGCAATTAAGCAAAGAGCCACAGGTGATGCCCATTCATTTCCATTTGAAAACTATTTCTTCAGGCTTCACAAAGGGGTGGCCTGAGGCAAAGACCTTCCTGACATTCAAGGCAACAGAAACATAGATAAGCAAATGGAGCCAAGCAGGGTTTCTCCACTGAGACTTTACTGGTCACACTGGTATCTGAGTTTTCTGAGATGTTCCCATTCCCTTCAGCTATCAAGGACATGGCCATGTCACAGAGTTTGGAGGTGGTACATATCTTGGACAATAAACCATGATACTATTCTGGAGAGTGGCCAGAATTCAGGAAGAAAACAGCAACTTAGGAAGTTAGTAGGTGTTTCCCATCCATAAGGCAAGCAACAGTCCATTAATCAATTGTGCAGGATGAATGCTGTGAATCTTTCTACTAGACAGGACACCTCCATTGATGCATTCTCGTTTCTAATGTCTAAAACCACGGACACAGTGGCTACACAGACATAGAAACACTTGCCTTGTCTAAAGACTTACTAGAAAAAGTCGACTCAAAACCAAACCAACCACCTTTCCTACCTATTCTCAGAACATGAAACAAAACCACAAACTCACACCCACAACCAAAAAGGCACCTCCTTCCCAAAAATAGGTCTTTAACTATCTGGAGTGTCCTCTGACTGGTGGGCCATACTATGTTCCACTCGAAATGGCCTGTCCGGTCTCAGATCTTGTCTCCTTGGCCAACTCTGTTATTCTGGGAGGAGCCTGTGGTTAGCCACAACCTGCTGTCTCAAGAAAGGCCCCTCTTCAGAGCTCTACTGGCATTTGGCCATCCTCACATCACTAGGTACCAAGAAGGTCTGACTCTGTACTTGGTAAATCCAAACAAGTGAGCCCACTGGGACTGGGACTGGGACTGGCTCTTGGTGCCTGGCTTCTTGCATCCCAATTTCAGAGAGTTCCATCACCAAGAAAATGAGGTATGTCACTTTCTTTGGAACTGAATGAGGCCACTGCCTTGGCAACAACTTTGTCCTAACACTTGCTTACAATGGTCCCATGAGTTGGAGGGTGCCCCTACTTCCTGTGACAATTTGACTAGTTAGAATGGTATATCAAAATAGACACCATGGAACAGCTCTCCACGAAGGCCTGGTTAGGTCCATCTTCTCTACATTAAGAAGAGAGAGTCTGATGCATACACATCCCTTCGTCCTGTGCAGGTTGTTTGCCATGGAAGATGGCTTTTGCTCATTCAGGTCCTTCATAGCTGCCTACATCTTCTCCAGGGATAATTTCTACATCGAACTTTGAGGTTCTCAGCAGTTGGAAGATCACCTACATCCCTTATTGAAAGAATAGCCCTGTCCCTGCTCTTTTGTAATGTTAGATTGAGGCAACAGTGTACGGTTAGGGCTAATAACAGGTTCGATTTGGGTTAGGAATCATTCTGCGGGATGAATAATGGTATTGGGAACCTGCAATATATAGAAATATAGTGGTTAAATATAAGTATGGAAACAGAAATCTAGGTAAGATTTGAAGCTCAGAAGTGCATTGGGCAATAGATTGGGACACGTAGCTTTGAATTACGTTCTGCATACATATTTCAGAAAAATCGATATACAATGGCATAGGACCTTGTACCTCGGATGATTGAATGTAGTAGAGTACATCCACTCAAAAAGGGATAGTCGATAGGATCAGGAAGATAGTCAGTATGTTTCGGAAGAAGATAGAGTATAGGATTTGGACCAAAGTTCATTAGCAATAGGGTTTTGGTTAGAGAGTGAATGTCAATGTCAGCACATGTGAAGGGTCAGTCACAATGTTGAACTGGGAAAAATATGTAGGAAAGTAGATATCAATAGAGACATTATAAAATCAGGCAAAGTATAAAGTGAGTGAAAAAACTAGACATTTCCAACAGTTTTGAGGTTGAATATATAATCTTAGGAAGAAACAAAAATGTGGTCACCAATAGGATTGACATTTGAGAGCATTAGGCAACCTGGATATGGATGTTTTTAGTAATCCATGTTCAGTTTCCATTTAGGCTTTGGTACAATCATACGTGTGACTTTTGCATTTTGTGTCCAGAATATTACTGTGGTAACATGCATATGTAGATCAGGTGACATGAGTATTTCTTCCACCATTTCTGGGAGCAATATTTAGAAGATGAATAAATTAGTATTGGGCATACTAAGAGGTGTACCCTGTGTCTATGAATATAGAGATAATGCATGAATAGACCATATAGTGAATAAATAATATAACTGGTTCCACTTTAAATAATGGATTAAACTGATATCAGAATATATATAAGAAATACTATATTGATATGAAATCATTCCTTCCAACCAGTTATACATCTAATGGTGATATTATAGTTATGGTTTATCATGAAGTGAGTGTCAATTTTGCTTCAAAAGTGATAAAGGAAATCAAAAATAATGTATTTTGAAAGAAGTCTCATGATAAGACCAGTCAAGAAACCTGGAAGAATCCATGTGTTCTGAAGCAGGAAGTGATTGAAAGTGAAACAAATGTCTATAAGTTTGCTAACTTGTGGATGAAATATATATCCTATGATGTGCACAAATTGAAGAAATAGTAATGTACCAGTGTTGAATTAAAATAAATTTCAAAATACACATCATGTCACATAGGAATGTACTTGCATTGATGTTAAACTGGGTCAGTTACTGTAGAAGTATTAGTATTTGTATGCAACATTAACTGAAGTTAGTTTTCAGTACTGCAAACAATATGTATTTCAGGTGGATGAATATTTCTGAGAATGATCTTGTGAAAAGTTGATTATAAATCCATATACATGAACATGAATGAATTTAGTGAGTGTATATAAGACACATATATTTCATATTTTGAAAAATCTGGAGAGTGTGTATATATATATATATATATATATATATATATACAAAAAAACACACACAGACAATAAATTAGCAATCGAAATTTATCAAGAAATATATATCTTCCACAGATGCAAAATTATTTCTTTTAGAACATGGATTTATGTATAATGTTGTTCTTCTAGGAAACACACCCCTAGGTTAAATTTTCAGTTCCAAAAGAGTTTAACAGGAGTGATCATTTCTCACAAATTGTATTTGCCAAATTAGCCTCCTCACAAGAATATAGGTGTGATACCAGGTAGTGTTCTATATGTGCATTTAAAAATACATGTGCTGAATAGGCTACAGAGAAAGGGAGAGAGGAATTCACATATTTGTTAACATTAAAAACACATGGAGAACTATTTCAACTAAAAATTGACTAGATTTATAACACCTACAATTAATCATGCAAAAAACAAGTCCAACTATACACCATGATTCCTCTGAACTGCTAGTATTCCTATTCTGTTTGTGTTATTTTTCTCCATCATATTAGGAGTAGTAGTCAGAGTTTATTAGGGTATGAGTTAGTGTCAGGGATTCAGTATTTTGAATGGAAAATTGGAAAATGACTCTAAAGGGTATGCAAATATGTGCTACACAAAAATGTTCACACTCTCATCCAGAAGATTGCGTTGGCATTACCTTAGTTCCAAGTAAGATACAATAAAGGACAAAAGTTAGAAAATCTGTAAATACATATCAGGAATAAAAAATGCTCAGGAGTTCACAAACTTGTAGGTGGTAGAGGAGTTTCCAATAGTAAGGGACAGGGTAAACACTCCACAAACATTGAGCTCTGCTTGTATAAAGACTTCTTGAGAAACTCTCTGAGGTTGGGCTCTTAAAATACATGTTGTTGTCAGGAGCTTTAGCTTCCTTTGTTGTGTGACCATCAAATCTGGGTGTGCAAATATGTGACCTGAAGGACATTGTTTCTAATTTTCCAATGAAAATGAGGCAGCAGTGCTGAATACTCTTTTTGTAGTTAAACTATGGCCACTGGGGTGTAAGTGTCTCCCCGGGTTGACTGTGAAGCCATTTGGTCATCCTCCAATTTTCGTGCTGTTTCTTGCTGGTGCACTGGGAGTTTGGTATTTGCTTCATGAAATACAAGGAGTTCAACTGGGACACAGTGCTGGAGGGAGTTCTGTCACGTGTGGAGGGACACGGTCTGCATGAGAATGCACCAACCAGGATTCTGTCCCACATAGGTTGCCTCTTTGTCCATAGAAACCTGATTCTGAACATTGCCCAGAAACCTATCCATATAACAAGATGCCTTTACATATAAGGGTCTGCTGGCTGTACCCTGTCAATCACAAGGCAATTGGAAGCCAATGGCAGATCCACATGCCCCAACACACATGTTTTTTCACACACCTTCACACCACTGCTCTAGGCCCACTAATGAACAGGCTCCAACTTACTGGCATCACTGTTCTACACAATTTTCATGAAACCCACTCACTCAAGGCACTGTCTGATACACTCATGATCAGCAACAGGACATCCAAAAGTTTTCCAGTGCCACCTGGTGATGGGAATTTCAAAAATTTCATGGTATTTATCAAGCCATTTTTCGAGGATAAAGTTGGAGGCTCTGTGGGTTTCAATTCATTCAGGAACCATTAAATGTTGAAGAAGCTCATATCAATGAAAGATCTTGAGAACACTCACAGGCAAGGCTTCCCAAAGAGTGGCCAAAAGGTCACATGAAGTCAGGCCCATTGAGGTATACAATGTGAGGTCCATATGTGTTTTGACTCTCAACTGTGGCTTTAAAGAATTTCAGAATAAAATCATGTGATATCCAGGCTGAGATTCCCAGTGGTGTGGGCAAAGCCACCCTGCACCTAGATCTCCCTGCACCACAATTAATACCTGAGATGTTGGTTGCATGGCCTAGTAAAATCCAAACACAATTCATCACAATACTTCTCTTATGTCACTTCCAGAATTCAGTCTCTAAGGGGAATCATACCAGAGTTCAAGCCCAGGTGGACCCAGTCATCTGTTCCAAGCGCCAAACAAATTACCACAATTCACAACAAAATGCTCCCACATGCCCCTTATCTTATTTCATGTAGACACTCATCATAACATCTGGATGGAGGTTTCCATGAGGGGCACAGCACAAGACAGTGTCCAAAATAACCTTTCTTGCCCCTCATTTGCCTAAAGTCAGTGTGGCCTGGAAATCCTGACTGTGAACCAGGAGTGATCAAATACGCCTGCCGTTAATACTCCTTGGCTTCTCCAATTTGATGCCTACTGACTGTGGGGTTTAGATTCTTTATGTAAACTGGATTCATGAGAAAACCCAAGCACCTATGGGCTAAACTCTGCAGGGCTTTAAAGAACTCATTTGACCCAAAGGATCCCTATTTTCACTTGATGGATGTCAGGAATCTTAGAGAAGAAGGTGAGAGTCTTCATCCACAATAACTGCTCTTTTGGCCATTTTGGTTTTGGATGCACCCAAGGGATCTTTCTTTAGATCCATCAGGTGCTGAAAATCTAAGCCACAGCCTCACACAGGGCCAAGAGGCTGATTCAGACACATCCCTTTCCAAAGCAATTAAGCAAAGAGCAAAACACACACAGACATTATAAAGTGGCAATATATATGCCAATTGAAATTCATGATGAAATATATATCGTCCACAGATCCAAAAATATTAATTTTACTGAACATGGATTTATGAATAATGTTGTTCAACTAGAAAGGTTACCCTTAGGTTGAATTTTAAGATCCAATAGCGTTTAGGAGGAGTGATCTCTTGTCATAATTTGTATCTGCCATGTCAGCCACCTCACAAGAATGTATATGTGATACCAGGTAGGATTCTATATGTTTATATAAAAATACATGTGATGAATAGGCTACAGAGAAAGGGATAGAGGAATTCACATATTTATTAACTTAAAAAACACAAGGAGAACTATTTCAATTAAAAATTAACTAGATTTATAACACCTACCCTACATAATGCAAAAGGCAAGTCCAACTATACACCATGCCTCTTCTGAACTGCTTGTATTTCTATTGTGTTTGTATGCACTGTGGGTTTCAAGAACCATTAAATGTTGAGGAAGCTCATTTGAATGAAACACTGGAGAACTCTCATAGGCAAGGCTTCCCAAAGAGTGACCAAAAGGTTAGATATAGCCAGGCCCATTGAGGTCTACAATGTGAGGTCCATGTGTGTTTTGACTCTCAACTATGGCTACCAAGTCTTTAAGAATAAAATCATGGGATATCTTGGCTGAAATTCTCAGTGCTCTGTGGAAATCCACCCTCGGCCTTGATCTTAGTTTCCAAGGGCGACTCTCATGCTTGGCCTCCTAAAATATCACCACAATTCATGGCAATACTTCTCTGAGTTCAGTTCCAGAAGTCAGTCTCTAAGGGGAATCACACAAGAATTCAAGCCCAGGTGGACCCACTCATCTCTTCCAACCGTCACACAAATGACGACAATTAATACCAAAACACTCTCACATGGCCCTCCTCTTCTTCTATAAAGGCACTCATCATAACATCTGGCTGGAGGTTTCCATGAGGGGCACAGCCCAAGACAGTGTCCCAAATAAGCTCCCTTGCCACTCATTTGCCTAAATTCAGGGTGGCTTGGACACCCTTCTTGTGCACCAGGAGTAATCTGAAAGGGTAAAATAAATTGAAATTAAAGTGTAAAAGTTGAAGTGTAAAAGACTGGGTTTTGTAAAGTTTCTAAGCTGCAAGGCCTGAGTTAAAATGTAAAGGACCAGGTATTGTTAAGTTCCTATGCTACATGCAAAACCTGAAATTCCTGTAGCTTGTAGTACAATTCCCGACTGCCCAGTAAATATTCCCCCTGACCGCCTGGTTATTTAATAACCTAGGACCCTGTGTGGCCTGGCACATAGGCATTGCAAGGCCTAAAGAAATCTGTTTGAATGTGTACCTCGCTTTAGAACTGACCTATCACTCCTGCCTCACCTGTTCCTGCCAATGAATGAACTAATCATGTTTAGGAATTGTTGTTTGATTTTTCTGCGGTGTATGTTGATTTCTTAAAGAAGACTGTGATATATGTAAAGTCCCGCCCTCCCTAAAAAGTGTACTTAAGCACTGCTCAACCCCTGCTCGGGGCTCTGGGCTGCTCTCCCTTCTTGAGTGAGCACGTAGCCCCAGCATGCTGGATTGGATCCTCAATGAACACCTTTTTCTGTTGCATGAGCCGCGGTCTCTTGGTGGTCTCTTCCTCCGACGTTCACCGGATCCTTACATTTGGTGCGTTGGCCGGGAATCACGCAGCATAGGACAAGGACACCCCAACAGACCCCTCTGGGGGTAAGTAAGGCGCTTCTTTCCATTTTTCCTTGCGATCGCTCAGAGCTTTTTGTTCAGGTTCCGTTTTTCCGTTTTTGGTTTGGGTTGGCAGAGTGGCTGCCAGCGGAGAACGTAAGTTCCCCCTGTCAGTGGTGGACAAACGTGTCCTAAAGCCACAGACCACGTCCTTGCAAGGGATGCCTTGGAGGACTCAGGGAGTGATGGATGTGCCCTCATTAGGTGAGGAGGGACGGATGAGCCCACATTAGGTGACTCTGCTGCCAACCCATTATATCTTGCTGGCTACTTTTTTCTCTCAGGTTGAATTCACTGTCTGGCTTTGTGGTCTAACCCATCAGGTTTTGCCAGTTACTAGGTTCTAATCTTTACTTCTGAACTCGTGTTAAATGTTACCTGTGTGTACATGTTTGTGTCACGTTTGTATTGTCCTTGTCTCTGTTTGTGAAACTCTCATTATTGGACAAAGCCATTCCATGCCTCTGTCCTTGAAGCCTTTCCTGGTCCCTGCCTCCAATCCGACACCGTCACCCAGGATCCTATCACTAAAACCTTCTACTCCTTCCCCTCTTCCCTCCATTCTCCCTGAGTCACAAGATTGTAGATCTTGGGGTTGTGAACAAACGGGAGCTGCATGATGGTCTTTGTGTGTCTTTTTATCTGTGTTTCTGTTAAATGTGATGGCATTGTTTGGACCGATGCAGAGTCCCGAGTTCCAACCTGCCTTACATATGTGGAAGTTACTTTAGCTAAATTTTAAACTAATGCTTCTCCTGTGAGGGACCAAAAGTCAATAGAACCGCCAGTTTTTCTGTTCTCACTTTTTGCACCTCTCTTAGCTGTGTTTTAAAGAACTTTGATAAACTTTACTCCCCTTTGTTAAGCAAGATTACGGAAGCAGTGATTTCTTTTCTTCCCGTAGTTGGCTTGAGCATGCCCACTGAAGAGGGAAATGTCTGGGGTCAAAGAACTTTCATATCTCGCTTAAACTTTTCTCAAAACCCTGTCCTCATTATTAAATTGTCATTAATTGGCTTTGGGATGGGAACCAAGCCTTCAGTCATAAATTTTGACACCCCAGAGGGGACTTTAAATAAACCCCACTCTGCCCTCTTGGGGAAGCCTAGCACTCAAAACAACTGCAAGCAGAGGATGAAATTTTTGGGAGCTGACTATTGCAAAGTTGGGAGACATAGAATATGCCTGGTGCCTGGGGTCAAAGCAAACCAGAGGAACTAATCCTGTAAGTAAATGGTGAGGCTAAGGGACTCCCAGCAGCTGACAGAGCCATTTTGCTGTGGGGAACTCCCTTATTCCTTACGTGCACTTTTAGGATTTCTCCACCTCTGTTTACTTAACAAAAGGGACAATGAATGCATTAATATGTTGATATTATAGATTGTTTCTTGGGGATGATCTAGGGTGAATGTGTATCTAAAAATGATTTTTTTTTTATTTTAACCATCTCGTATCTAAATGGGTTTCTAAAGCATTGCACTATGTTACAGTTAAAAGTTGGGTTTAAACAATTGTTTAGTTTGATTTCAGGTAGTTCATGCTAGGAAACTTAAATACTTAGGATAAAAAATAATTAAAGAGTTTTAATTTTGAACTAGGCAGCCTGAAAAAATTTCACTAGATATACCAATGCATTAACTTGGGAAGAGATAATAAATTATGATATGGTATCTATTCCCATCAGTGTGTAAGATTTTAAAAAATGGTACTAAATTAAAACGTTGGTCTGGCTTATTGAAATGACATTAATTAGCAACAGTCTTGGAAATTTTTAAAGCTTAATTTCGGATACCCATGGTAGTGTGTGGTTCTTTTTAAAAAATTTTCAGCCAATTTAATGTAACTTAATACTATTAGAAACTTCATAACAAAGAAAGGGGCTTAACGATACTATAGAAACTTCTTCTGATGGTGGCTTTAATATTATCAAAAAATGATCCTATTTTCAGTTTTCTGTGAGCAAGTTTCTCTAGTGTAGAAAAATCTAAAGATATAAAATTTTGAGAATTACATCTTAAACTTGCATCAAAATTTTCAACATCCAAACCTGGAAATTATGACTTATAGCTAAAATGCCTTAGGCCTGAGGTTTCTGCTACGAATTCCAGTCTTTTCAGTTTTCCAGACCTCAGCCAGGACTTAAGTTGATATGCAAATAAAAGAAGTCTGCAGCACTCAGCAGGAGACAGATAAAAAAGAGTAAATGTGTCTTTTTACCTGAACTCAAACTAGACCTAACCAAAAAATTATATTATACGGTATTTACTAATTACTGGCCAGTCATCTTTTTTAGGACTCTTGCTTTTCTTAGATTCTGTATTTTTTTTTTGAGCTCATGATCTTGATTCTGCTGATGGGTTAATGTTTTCTGATCAGTTCTATTTTTGATCGACTCTGGAGTTTTTAGCATTTCAATGGAGATTTCACCTGAAAAAGCTACAAGGCTTTTACTATTGTGTTATGTGTTACATTTGTGTTACGTGTTGTATGTTGTTATGTCTGTATGTGTGTATGTCCATATATCATGCAGTGATATGACAATTGACAGATGAGGAGCACTCATGAAAAATTTAGAATGTATCCAAATGTCTTTGATTCACGTGATTCATATGTTTTAATTCAAATTGGGTAAACAGATAAAAATAAAGATGTCTTTAAAATTAGGCCTATAAGTTTTCTAGGTTTTCAAAAAGGCCCTAATAAAATGTAGATGTCTATAAAATAATCTGCCTAAATTCAGAAATTTACAAGTATTGTATTGAAATTTGAACAGAAAGAGGTTAGTAAATGAAAAAGAGAAACTAAAAGGTTCCAGATATAGATCTAATAGAGGAAAAATGTGTTTCTGGATAAGAGAGTCTATATGATTAAGTAATTAAAAGGGTTTAAGTAAATAATAAAAAAAGGTTTGTGTAACTTGGTTACATGTGTAAGTTTTGAGCAAGTAATCTTAAAAAAATAAACAGCTGGTAAAACAAGTACTGTTTTTATAAAATTGTGCCATGTTATTTCTTTAAAATCTAAACTTGTTTAATACAAAAACATCAATGTAATTGTGGTGTTAATGTGTTCATATCTTCCAGGTATACAAGTCTGTAAGGTAGAAGCTTCCAAAGACCATTGTATCAAGCTGGTGTTCTAAGGTTGTATGGTAATTCTAGGCTTAAAAGAAAAACATGTTGGAGATTTATGTATATCATTTGTGTTCTATAATTGGACTTGTTATCAATAATATATGTACAATTCCATGTTACTTTTTACACTGAGATGCAATCTAAAAGTATTTTTAACTTAATGAGAGCCAAATCTGTGAAGGTTTTATTGTAAACACAAAGGTAATGCCCATTCATTTCCATGTGAAAACTGTTTTCTTCAGGCTTCACAAAGGGGTGGCCTGAGACAAAGACTTTCCTGATATTCAGGGCAACATAACAATAGGTAATCAAAAGTCCCAAAGCAGGGTTTCTCCACTGAGACTTTACTGGCTACACTGATATCTGAGTTTTCTGAGATGCTTGCCATTCCCTTCAGCTATCCAGTACATGGCCATGTCACAGATCTTGGAAGTGGTTCATATATTGGACACGAAATCATGAGCCTATTCTGGAGAGTGGCCAGAATTCAGGAATAAAACAGGAACGTAGGAAGATAGTTGGTGTTGCCCATTGATAAGGCAAGCCACACTCCATTTATAAATTGTGCCGGATGAATGCTGGGAAGTTTTCTCCTTGAGAGGATACACCCATTGAGGCATTCTCTTTTCTAATGTCTACAACCACTGACACAGTGGGATACACAGACCTAAAAACACTCGCCTTGTCAAAGGACTAACTAGAAACACTCCACTCCAAACCAAACACACCCCCTTTCCTAACTATTCTCAGAACAAAAGAAAAAACCACAAACCCATACCCACAACCACAAAGGCACCTCCTTCCCCCAAGTAGGTCTGGAACTATCCAGAGTGTCCTCTGACCGGAGGGCCATACTATGTTCCCCAGAAATGGTCTGTCCTGTCTCAGATCTGGGCTCCTTGGTCAACTCCGTGAAGTTTTCAGGAGCCAGCAGTGAGCCTCTACTTGTTTTCTCCGGAAGGGCCGCTCTTCAGAATTTTTCTGGAATTTGGCCATTCTCACATAAGTAGGTATCACAAAAGACTGACTCTGTCCTCGGAAAATCCAAACAAGTGAGAACACTGGAACTGGTGCTGGGACTGGGTCTTGGTGCCTGGCTTCCTGGAACCCAAATTTGGAGAGTTCCATCAACAAGGATGTGAGGTGAGGTAACTTCCTTTAGTAACTGAATGAGGTCACTGCCTTGGCAACCAATTTGTCCTAACATTTGCTTCCTAAGGTCTCATAACATGGAGGATGTCCCTACTACCTGTGACACTTTCACAAGTTAGAATAGTATAGAAACCATAGTCACCTGGGAACAGCTCTCCACAAAGGCCTAGTTTGGTTCATCTCCTCTACCTTAAGAAGAGAGAATCTGATTCAGACACAACCCTTCATCCTGACCAGGTTGTTTGCCATGGAAGATGCCTTTTGCTCTATCATGTCCTTCATAGCTGCCTACATCTTCTCCAGGGATCATTTCTGCATGGAACTTTGAAGTTTTCAGCAGGTGGAAGATCCCCTGCATTCCTGTATTGTAAGACCAAATCTTTCCCTGCTTTTCTGAACACTTAGATTGAGGGAACAGTGTATGGTTAGGGTTAATAATATGTTCAATTAAAACCAAAATACTCCCACATGGCCCTCATTTTCTTCCATGTAGACATTCATCATAACCTCTGACTGGAGGTTTCCATAAGGGGCGCAGCCCAAGACAGTGTCCAAAATAAGTTCCCTTTCCCCTCATTTTCCTAAAGTCAGGGTTTCCTGGACACCCTTCCTGTAAACCAGGATTGATCAAATAGGACTGCCAGTAATACTGCTCTGTTTCTTCATTTTGAAGCCTACTGACTGTGAGGTATAGATTCTTTATGTGATTTGGAGTCATGAGAGAACCCAAGCACTGCTGCAGGGCTTTGAAGAACTCATTTGTCTCAAAGGATCCCTCTACTTACTTGATGGAGGTCAGGAACCTAACAGAGGAAGCAAGAGACTTCATCCACAATGACTGATCTTTTTGCCATTTTGGTTTTGGATGCACACATGGGATCTTTCTTTAGATCCATCAGGTGCTGAAAATCAAAGCCACAGCCTCTCTCAGAGCCGAAAGGATGATTCAGACACATCCCTTTCCAAAGCAATTAAGCAAAGAGCCACAGGTGATGCTCATTCATTTCCAATTGAAAGCAGTTTTTTTCAGGCTTCACAAACTGGTGGCCTGAGGAAAAGACCTTTCTGACATTCAGGTCAACAGAACAGTAGGTTAGCAAAAGGCACAAGCAGGGTTTCTCTACTGAGACTTTACTGGTCACACTGATATCCGAGTTTTCTGAGATGCTCCCAATTCCCTTTATCTATCCAGTACATGGCCATGTCACAGAACTCGACAGAGGTCCATATCTTGGACAAAAAAACATGAGCCTATTCTGGAGAGTGGCCAGAATTCAGGAAGAAAACAGGAACTAAGGAAAGAAGTAGGTGTTGCCCATATAAGGCAAGCCACAGTCCATTCATAAATTGGGCAGGATGTGTGCTGAGATGCTTTCTACTAGACAGGACACATCCATTGATGCATTCACTTTTCTAATATCTACAACCACGGAAAAAGTGGGAAACACAAACATAGAAACACTCGCCATGTCAAATGACTTACCAAAAACAGTCCACTCCAAACCAAACATACTGCCTTTCCTACCTATTCTCAGAACATGATACAAAACTACAAATTCACACCCACACCCACAAAGGCACCTCCATTACCCAAGTAGGTCTGTGACTATCCAGAGTGTCCTCAGACTGGTGGGCCTTACTCTGCTCCCTCGAAATTTACTTTCCTGTCTCAGATCAGGTCTCCTTTACCAAATCTGTAAAGTTGTCAGCATCAATCAGTGAGTCACTACCTGCTTTCTCAGGAAAGGCCCCTCTTCAGAGCTTTCCTGGCATTTAGCCATCCACACATCAGTATGTACCAAGAAAGACCGACTCTGTCCTTGGTAAATCCAAACAAGTGAACCCACTGGGACTGGGACTGGGACTGGCTCTGAGTGCCTGGCTTCCTGGATCCCAAGTTCAGAGAGTTCCATCACCAAGGAAGTGAGGTAGGTCACTTCCTTCAGGAACTGAATGAGGTCACTATCTTGGCAACCACTTTATCCTAACATTTGCTTCCAAGGGTCCCATGAGAGAGAGGCTTCCCCTACTTCCTGTGTCACATTCACAAGATAGAATGGTATATCAACCATAGGCACATGTTAACAGCTCTCCACACAGACCTGGTTTGGTCCATCTTCTCTACATTAAGAAGAGAGAGGCTTATTCAGACACATCGCTTCATCCTGACCAGGTATTTTACCAAGGAAGATATCTGTTGCTCTCTCAGGTTCTTCATAGCTGCCTACATCTTCTCCAGGGTTTATTTCTGCATGGAACTTGAGGTTCTCAACAGGTGGAAGATCCCCTATCTACCTGTATTATAACACCAACTCTGTCCCTGGTCTTTGTAAAGTTAAATTGAGGGAACAGTGCATGGTTAGGTTTAATAGCATGTTTGATTTGGGTTAGGAATCATTCTGTGAGATGAATAATGGTATTGGGAACCTCCGATATTACAAGCATATATAGGTGTAATATAAGTATGAAAACAGAAATCTAGGAAAGATTTCAAACCCAGATGAACATTGGGCCCTTGATTGGGATACTTAGCTTTGAATAATTTCCGCAAAGTTGTGTCAGATAAATCGATATACAATGGTATAGGACCTTGTACCTTGGATGACTGAATGAGGAAGAGATCGTCCAGACAAAAAGAGATAGTTCGAAAAGTTATTTAGATATAGGGTTTTGGTTAGAGAGTGAATGTAAATGTCAGCATGTGTGAAGAGTCAGTCACAGTGATGAACTGGGGAAAATGTTTAGGAAAGCAGATATCAATAGAGACATTAGGAAATCAGGGAAAGTACAAAGTGAGTGATAGGATAAGATGTTTTTAACATGGTTGAGTTTGAATATATAATCTTAGGAAGAAACAAATATGTAGTCACCAATAGGAATGATATTTGAGATCATTAGTTAATCAGGACATGGATGTTGTTAGTAATACATGCTCACATTAAATTTAGGCTTTGGTACAATCATAAGGGTGTCCTTTGCATTTTTTCTCAGGAATATTACTGTGTTGAAATGTAAATGTATATCAGGTGACTACAGTATTTCTTCAACCATTTCTGAAAGCAACATTTTAAGACTGATAAGTTAGTATTGGGGACACAAGTACGTGTACCCTGTGCCTATGATTATAAAGATGATGCCTTAATAGACCATACTGTAAATAAATAATATAACTGGATCAAACTTTAAATAATTGATTGAATTGATATCTGAAAATATATAGGAAATCTTATATTGATATACATAAGTTCATTCTAACCAGTTATACATCTAATGGTAATTTTAGCATTATGGTTTATGATGAAGAGTGTGGGAGTTTTGCTTCAAAAATGATTATGGAAATCGAAAATAATATGTTTGGAAATAATCTCATGCAAAGAACAGTCAAGAAACATGGAGGAATACATATGTTCTGAAGCAGCAAGTAATTGCAAGTGAACCAAATGCGTACAGATTTGTGAACTTGTGGATGAAAAGTATTATCCTATGATGTCCATAAACTGAAGAAATTGTAATGTACCAGTGTTGAATAAAAATGAACTTCAAAATACACATCATGTCCCATAGGATTTTACTTGCATTGATGTTAAACTGGGTCAGTTACTGTACAAATATTAGGATTTGTAAGCACCATTCACCAAAGTTAGTTTTCAGTACTGGGAAATAAATATGTATTTCATGTGGATGAATATTTCTGAGAATAATCTTGTGAAAATTTGATTATAAATCCACATATAGGAACATGAGTTAAATTAATGAGTGTATAATAAGACACATATAATTCATATTTTGAATAATCTGGAGAAAAAAAAAAAAAATATATATATATATATATATATATATATATATATATATATATATATATATAGATAGATAGATACAAACACAGACATTAAAATGTAGTAATATGTATGCCAGTCAAAATTCATTATGAAATATATATCATCCTCATATCCAAAAATATTCTTTTTACTGAGCATGGATTTATGTATAATGCTGTTCATCTAGGAAATTCACCAATATGTTGAATTTTCAGTTCCATCAGTATTTAGGGGCAGTGATCTCTTCTCACAATCTGTATCATCCTAAAACAGCAAGCTCACAAGAATGTATGTGTGATACCAGGTAGGATACTAAATATGCATAATAAATTTCATGAGATGAATAGGCTACAGAGAAAGGGAGACAGAAATGTACATATGTGTTAACTTTAAAAACTCATGGAGAAGTATTACAATAAAAAGTTGACTAGATTTATAACACATACACTTGATAAAGCAGAACGCAAGTCCTAGTATACACCATGCCTCCTATGTACGGCCTGTATTTCTATTCTGTTAGGTTTCTTTTTCTACATCATATTAAGATTAGTAGTCAGAGTCTAGTAGGGTATGGGTTAGTGACAGGGATTCAGTATTTCTAATGGAAAATAGGAAAATGAATCTAATGTGTATGCAAATATTTGCTAGACAAAAATCTTCCCACTGTCCTCCAAAACAATGCCTTGATATTTCCTTCGCCACAAGTAATACACAATTAGTGGAGAAGAGTTTGAAAATCTGTGAATATATATCTGGAAAAGAAAATGCTCAGGAGTTCACAACCTTGAAGGTGGTGGAGGAATTTCCAAAAGTAAGGTACAGGGTAAACACTCCACAAACATGGAACTCTGGTGGCCTAATGAGTTTTTGAGAAACTGCCTCTGAGTTTGGGCCCTTGAAAAATTTGTTGTTGTCAGGAGCTTTAGCTTCCTTTGTATTGAGACCATCAAACCTGGGTCGGCATCTATGTGACCTGGATGACATGGTTCCTTATATGCTATTGAACATGGGGAAGAAGTTCTGAATTTTCCCTTTGTTAGTAAACTGAGGACACTGGGGTCTAAGTGTCTAACCATGTGATCTGTGAAGCCATTTGGTCATACTCGACTTTTCGTGGTGTTTCTTACTGCTGCACTGGGAGTTTGGTATTGGCTTCACGTAATACAAGGAGAAAAACTGGGACACAGTGCTAGAGGGAGTACTCTCACGTGTAGTGGGTGAGGGTCTGCAGGAGAATGCACCAACCAGGCTTCTATCCCAAAAAGCTTGCACCCATGTCCATAGCAACCTGATTCTGAACATTGCCCTGAAACCTCTCCATATAACAAGGTCCCTTTACTTGTAAGGTTCTGCTGGCTGCAACATGTCAGTCACAAGTCATTCGGAAACCAATGGCAGAACCACGTGTCCCGACCACAGATGTTTTATCATACACCTGCCCACCACTGCTCTGTGCCCACTAATCAGCAGGCTCTAACTTTCTGGCACCTCTGTTCTCACCATTTTCATGAAACCCAGTCAATCAATGCAATGTCTGGTACACTCATGATCAGCAACAGATATCCAAACGTTCTCCAGTGCCATCTGTTCATGGAAATTTAAAAAATTCATGGTATTTATCTAGCCAATTTTCAAGGATGAAGTTGGAGGCACTGTGGCTTTCAATTTATTCAGGAACCATGAAATGGTGAGGAAGCTTATTTCAATTAAATCTCGGTAGAACTCTCAGAGGCAAGGTTTCCCAAAGAGTGGCCAAAAGGTCACATTAAGCCAGGCCCATTGAGGTCTACAATTGAGGTCCATGTGTGTTTTGACTCTCAACAATGGCTGCCACGTCTTTCTGAATAAAGTCATGTGATATCCTGCCTGAGATTCCCAGTGCTCTTTGGAAAGCTATCCTGAACCTAGATCTCAGTCTCCAAGGGCAACTCTCATGTGTGGCCTCCTAAAATCCCAACAGAATTCATGTCAATACTTCTCTGAGTTCATTTCAGTCTCTAAGGGGAATCATTCAAGAGTTGAAGTCCATGCGGACCCAGTCATCTCTTCCAACCACCACACAAATGACCACAATTAAACCAAAACACTCCCACATGGCCCTCATCTTCTTCAATATAAACTCTCATCATAACCTCTTGCTGGAGGTTTCCATGAGGGGCACAGCCTAAGGAAGTGTCCAAAATAAGCTCACTTGCCCCTTATTTGCCTAAACTCAGTGTGGCCTGGAAACCCTTCCTGTGAACCAGATGTGATCAAATAGGCCTGCCATTAATACTGCTCTACTTCTCCAATTTGAGGCCTACTCTCTGTGGGGCATAGATTCTTTATGTGAATTGGGGTCATGAGAAAATCAAGCACCTATGAACTACCCTCTGCAGGGCTTTGAAGAACCCATTTCAGTGAGTCGAGGAATTGGACCAAATGTTCTTTAGATATAGGGTTTTTGTTAAAGAGTGAAAGTAAATGTCAGCATATTTGAAGAGTCAGTCACAGTGATGAACTGGGGAAAATGTGTAGGAAATCAGATATCAATAGAGACATTAAAAAATCAGGCAAAGTACAAAGTGAGTGATAGGATAAGACATTTTTAACAGGGTTCAGATTCAATATTTAATCTTAGGAAAAAACAAATATGTAGTCACCAATAGGAATGATATTTGAGATCATTAGTTAATCAGGACTTGGATGTTGTTAGTAATACATGCTCACTTTCAATATAGGCTTTGGTACAATCATAAGTGTGTCCGTTGCATTTTGTGTCAGGAATATTACTGTGATAAAATGTGTATGTATATCAGGTGACTAGAGTATTTCTTCCACCAATTCTTAAAGCAATATTTTAAAGACTTATAAATTAGTATTGGGGATACAAATAGGTATACCATCGGTCTATGAATATAGAGATGATGCCTTAATAGACCATACTGTGAATAAATAATATAACTGGTTCAAACTTTAAATAATGGATTGAATTGATATCTGAAAATATATAGGAAATTTTATATTGATATACATAAATTCATTCTAACCAGTTATACATCTAATGGTAATATTAGCATTATGGTTTATCATGAAGAGTGTCTGAGTATTGCTTCAAAAATGATTAAGGAAATCAAAAATAATGTGTTTGGAAAGAATCTTATGAAAAGAACAGTCAAGAAACATGGAGGAATACATGTGTTCTGAAGTAGGAAGTGATTGAAAGTGAACCAAATGCCTATAAATTTGTGAAATTGTGGATGAAAGGATATATCCTATAATGTCCATAAACTGCAGAAATAGTAATGTATCAGTGTGGAATAAAAATGAACTTCAAAATACACATCATGGTCCCATAGGTGTCTACTTGCATTGATGTGAAACTGGGTCAGTCACTGTGGAAATATTACGATTTGTATGCACCATTCACTGAATTTAGTTTTCAGTACTAGGAAATAAATATGTATTTAAGGTGGATGAATATTTCTAAGAATTATTTTGTAAAAATTTGATTATAAATCCACATACACACACATGAGTGAATTTAGAAAGTGTATAATAGGACACATATATTTCATATTTTGGAAAATCTAAAGAGTAGATATCTATATCTATATAGATAGATAGATAGATAGATAATTAGATACTCACATACACAGACATTAAAATGTAGCAATATATATGCCATTCGAAAATCATAATAAAATAGATATCATCCACGTATCCAAAAATATTCATTTTACTGAACATCTATTTATGCATAATACTGTTCATCTAGGAAATTCACCCATAGGTAGAATTTCCAGTTCCATCAGTATTTAGAGGGAGCGATCTCTTCTCACAATTTGTATCTTCCAAAATAAGCAAGCTCACAAGAATGTACATGTGATACCAGGTAGAATTCTAAAGATGCATTAAAAAATACATGTGATGAATAGGCTACAGAGAAAGTGAGACAGAAATTTTCATATGTGTTAATTTTAAAAACTCTTGGAGAAGTATTACAATGAAAAGTTGACTAGATTTATAACACATACCATTGATAAAGCCGAAGGCAAGTCCAAGTATACACCATGACTCCTATGAAAGGCCTGTATTTCTATTCTGTTAAGTTTCTTTTTCTCCATCATATGTTGATTAGTAGTCAGAGTCTAGTAGGGTATGGGGTAGGTTCAGGGATTCAGTATTTCAAATGGAAAATAGGAAAATGAATCTAATGTGTATGCAAATATGTGCTACACAAAAATCTTCCCACTCTCATCCAGAACAATGCTTTGACATTACCTTCGCCCCAAATAAGACACAATTAGTGGAGAAAAGTTAGAAAATCTGTGAATACATATGTGGAAAGGAAAATGCTCAGGAGTTCACAAACTTGTAGGAGGTAGAACGGGTTACAAAAAGAGTGAGGGTAAACACTCCACAAACATGGAGCTCTGCTAGCCTTTTTGAGAAACTGCCTCTGAGGTTGGGCAGTTAAAATATATGTTGTTGTCAGGAGCTTTAGCTTCCTTTGTAGTGAGACCATCAATTCTGGGTCTCCATCTATGTGACCTGGATGACATGGTTTTTTTTATTTTCTAGTGAACATGAGGCAGCAGTGCTGAATTCTCTCTTTGTAGGTAAACTTTGGCCACTGGGGTCTAAGTATCTAACTGTGTTGTCTGAAAAGCCATTTGGACATTATCCACTTTCGTGGTGTTTTTTACTGCTGCACTGTGAGTTTGGTATTGGCTTCACGAAATACAAGGAGTTCTACTGGGACTCTGTGCTGGAGGATGTACTCTCACGTGTGGTGGGTTACTAAAATGCACCAGTGGGTCTTCAATCCCACATAGCTTTTCAACTTGACAATAGCAACCTGATTCTGGACATTGGCAGGAATCCTCTCCATATAATAAGATGCCTTTACATACAGTCTGCTGGCTGTACCATGTCAGTCACAAGTGATTTCTAAGCGAATGGCAGATCCACGTGGCCCCACCAGAAATGTTTTTTTCACACACCTACACTCCACTGCTCTAGGCCCACTAGTCTGCAGGCTCCAACTTTCTGGCATCTATGTTCTACACTTTTTCCATGAAACCCAGTCAATCAAGGCACTGTCTGGTACAATCATGATCAGCAACAGGACATCCAGAGGTTCTCCAGTGCAACCTGGTCATGGTAATTTCAAAAAATTCATGGTATTTATCTAGATATTTTTCAATAATGAAGTTGGAGGCACTGTGGGATTCAATTTATACAGGAACCATTAAAAGGTGAGGAATCTCATTTCAATGAAAGGTCTGGAGAACTCTCACAGGCAAGGCTTCCCAAAGAGTGGGCAAAAGGTCACATGAAGCCAGGCCCATTGAGGTCTACAATGTGAATTCCATGTGTGTTTTGACTCTCAACTATGGCTGACAATCTTTCAAAATAAAATCTTGTGATATCCTGGCTGAGATTCCCAGTGCTCTGTGGAAAGTCACCCTGGGCCTAGATCTCAGTTTCCAATGGCGAATCTCATGCGTGGCCTCCAAAAATCCCAACACAATTCATGGCAATACTTCTCTGAGCTCAGTTCCACAACTCAGTCTCTAAGGGGAATCACAACAGAGTTCAAGCCCAGGTGGACCCAGGCATCTCTTCCAATTGCCACACAAATGACGACAATTAAAACCAAAACACTCCCACAGGGCCCTCTTCTTCTTTTATATAGACACTAATCATAACCTCTAGCTGGAGGTTTCCATGAGGGGCACAGCCCAAGACAGTGTCAAAAATAATCTCACTTGCCCCTCTTTTGCCTAAAGTCAGGGTGGCCTGGACAACATTCCTGTGAAACAGAAGTGATCATATAGGACTGCTGTTAATACTGCTCCACTTCTTAAATTTGAGGCCTACTGACTGTGGGGTATAGATTCTTTGTGTGAATTGGAGTCATGAGAAAACGCAAGCACCTATTGTCCAGCCTCTGCAGGGCTTTGAAGAACTCATTTGACACAAATGATCCCTATTCTCACTTGATGGAGGTCATTAATATTACAGAGGAAGGCGAGAGGCTTCATGTACAATGACTGATCTTTTTTTCCATTTTGGTTTTGGATGCCCACATGGGATCTTTCTCTAGATACATCAGGTGCTGAAAATCTAAACCACAGGCTCACACAGGGCCAAGAGGCTGATTCAGACAAATCCCTTTCCAAAGCAATGAAGTAAAAAGCCACCGGTGATTCCCATTCATTTCCATTTGAAAAGTCTTTTCTTCAGGCTTCACTAAGGTTTGGACTGAGGCAAAGACCTTTCTGACATTCAGAGCAACAGAACAATAGGTAATCAAAAGCCCCCAAGCAGGGTTTCTCCTAGGAGACTTTCCTGGTTACTCTGATATGTGAGTTTTCTGAGATGCTCGCCATTCCCTTCAGCTATCCAGTACATGGCTATGTCACAGAGCTTGGAGGTGGTACGTATCTTGTACAAAAATACATGATACTAATCTTTAGAGTGGCCAGAATTCAGGAAAAAAATGAGAACATAGGTAGATAGCAGGTGTTGCCCATGGATAAGGCAAGCCTCAGTCCATTCATTAATTGGGAAGGATGCATACTGGGAAATTTTCTACTAGACAGGACAAACCCAATGAGCTATTTTCTTTTCTAATATCTACAAAGAAAAACACAGTGGGATACACAGACACAGAAACAGTCTCCTTGTCAAATGACTTACTAGAAACAGTCCACTCCATACCAAACAAACCTCCTTTTTTACCTATTCTCAGATCATGAGAAAAAACCACAAACACAAACCAACACCCACAAATGCACCTCCTTCTTCCAAGTAGGTCTGTGACTATCTGGAGTGTCCTCTGACTGGTAGGACATACGATGTAACCCAGAAATGGCCTTTCTGTCTCAGATCTGGTCTCCTTCGTCAAATCTGTGAATTTATAAGGAGGCAGTGGTGAGCCAATTCCTATGCTCTCAGGAAAGACCCCTCTTCAGAGCTTTCTTGGTATTTGGCAACCCTTACATCAGTAGGTACCAAGAAAGACTGACTCTGTCCTTGGTAAATCCAAAGAAATGAGCCCACTGTGACTGCGACTGGGACTGGCTCAGGGTGCCTGTCTTTCTGGATCACAAAATTCAGAGACCTCCATCACCAAGGAAGTGAGGTGAGGTCACTACCTTCAGAAAATGAATGAGGTCACTGTCTTGGCCACCACTTTTTCCTAACAGTTTCTTCCTATTTTCTCCTGACATGGAGGCTGCCCTACTTCCTGTGATACTTTCACATGTTAGAATGGTATAGAAACCATAGTCACCTGGGAACAGCTCTCCACACAGGCCTGGTTTGGTCCATCTTCCCTACATTAAGAATAGAAAGGCTGACTCAGACACATCATTTCATCCTGACCATGTTGTTTGCCATGGAATATGACTTTTGTTCTCTCAGGTACTTCATAGCTGCCTGCATCTTCTCCAGGGATAATTTCTGCATGGATTTTGAGGTACTCAGCAGGTGGAAGATCTCCTAACTTCCTGTATTGTAATACCAACTTTGTCCCTGCTCTTCTGTAAAGTGAGATTGAGGGAATATTGTATGGTCAGGGTTAATAGCATGTTCGATTTGGGTTGGAAATCATTCTGCTGGATGAATAATTGTATTGGGAACCAGCGATATTTATAAGAATATAGAGGGAAAACATAAGTATGAAAACAGAAATCTAGGTAATATTTGAAGCCCAGAAGGATTTGGACCCTTGATTGGGATCCTTAGCTTGAGTTATGTTTTGCACCGAGGTCTCAGTTAAACTGATATACAATGGCATAAGACCCTGTACCTCAGATGATTAAATGTAGAAGAGAACATCCAGTCAAAAAGGGATTGTGTGTAGGATTAGGAAGATAGTCAGTAGGTTTAGGAGGAAGAGTGAGTCTAGGATTTGTACCAAATGTTCTTTAGCAATAGGGTTTTGGTTAGAGAGTGAATATAAATGACACCATATGTGAAGAATCCGGCACAATGATGAACTGGGGAAAATATGTAGGAAAGCAGACATCAATAGAGACATTAGGAAATCTGGCAAAGTATAACATGATAGGATTAGAGATTTTCAACTGGGTTGAGGTTGAATACATAATCTTAAGAAGAAACAAGTTTGTAGTCACCAATAAGATTGACATTTGAGAGCATTAGGCAACCTGGACATGGATATATTTAGTAATCCATGTTCACATTCCATTGAGGCTTTGGTACAATCATAAGGGTGACCTTCGCATTTTGTGTCCAAAATATTACTGTGATAATATGTATATGAAGATCAGGTGACATGAGTATTTCTTCCACCATTTCTGGGGGAAATATTTTGAAAAGATATAAATTAGTACTGGGGATACTAATAGGCTTACTCTGTGTTGATGAAAATAGAGATGATGCATTAATAGACCATAATGTGAATAAATTATATGACTGGTTCGAAATTTAAATAATGGATTGTATTGATATCTGAAAAAATAGAAGAAATCATTTATTGATATACATACATTCATTCCAACCACTTACATATCTAATGGTTATCTTAGGGTTACCGTTTATCATGAATAGTGAATGAGTTTTGCTTCAAAAATGATTATGGAATCGAAAATAATGTGTTTAGAAAGAAGTCTAGTGAAAAGACGAGTCAAGAAACATGGAGAAATATAAGTGTTCTGAAGGAGGAAGTGATTGAAAGTGAACCAAATATTTATAAATTTGTGAATTTGTGAATGAAAGGATATATTTTATGATGTCTATAAACTGAAGAAATAATAACGTACCAGGTTTGAATAAAAATGAACTTTAATAAACACATCATATCCAATAGGAATCTACTTGCATTGATGTTAAACTTGGTCAGTTACTGTAGAAATATTACGATTTGTAAGCACCCTTCCCTGAAGTTAGTTTTCAGTACTAGGAAACAAATATGTATTTCAGTGGATGTATATTTCTGAGAATAAACTTTTTAAAAGTTGATTATAAATCCACATATATGAATATGAATGAATTCAGGCGGTGTGTAAGAAGACAAATATATTTCATATTTTGGTAAATCTGGAGAATATATATATATATAGACACACAAACACACACACATTATAAGGTAGCAATATATATGCCAATTGAAATTCATCATGAAAAATAACTCATCCGCATATCCCAAAATATTCATTTTACTGAACAGTAATATATGTATAGTGTTGTTCATCTAGGAAGCTCACTCATGGGTTGAATTTTCTGTTAAAACAGCGTTTAGGAGGAGTGATCTCTTCTCACAATTTGTATCTGCCAAGTCAGCCACCTCACAAAAATGTACATGTGAAACCAGGTAGGATTCTATTTGTGCATATAAAAATACATTTGCTTAATAGGCTACAGAGAAAGGGAGACAGGAATTCACATATTTCTTAACTTTAAAAACACATGGAGAATTATTTCAACAAATAATTGACTAGATTTATTACTCCTACCTTATATCATGCAAAAGGTAAGTCCAACTATACACCATGCTTCCTCTGAAATGCTTGTATTTCTATTCTGTTTGGGTTATTTTTCTCCATTATATTAGGTTTAGTAGTCAGAGTTTAGTAGGGTATGGGTTAGTGTCAGGGATTCAGTATTTCAAACAGAAAATTGTAAAATGAATCCAATGTTTATGCAAATATGTGCTAAACAAAATCTTCTCTCTCTCATCCAGAACAATGACTTGACATTCCCTTCGCCCCAAGTAAGTCAGAATTAGAGGAGAAGAGTTAGAAATCTGTGAATATATATTTAGAATGGAAAATGCTCAGGAGTTCACAACCTTGGAGTTGATAGAGCAGTTTCCAAAAGTAAGTGACATGGTAAACACTCCACAAACATGGAGATCTGCTGGCCTAAAACACTTCTTGAGAAATTGCCTCTGAGCTTGGGCACTTGAAATATATGTTGTTTTCAGGAGCTTTAACTTCCGATGTAGTGAGACCATCAAAGCTAGGTCTGCATCTATGTGACCAGGAGGACATGGTTTCTTATTTTCCAATGAACATGAGGCAGCAGTGCTAAATTCTCTCTTTGTAGCTAAATTGTGGCCACTGGGGCTAAGTGTCTCCCCATGTGGACTGTGAAGCCATTTGGTCATCCTCGACTTTTCATTTTGTTTCTTGCTGCTGCACTGGGAGTTTGGTATTTGCTTCACGAAATACAAGGAGTTCAAGTGGGAAACAGTGCTGGAGGGAGTTCTGTCACGTGTGGTGGGTCAGTGTCTGCATGAGAATGCACCAACTAGGCTTCTATCCCACATAGCTTGCCCCTTGACCATAGCAACCTGATTCTAAACATTGCCGTGAAAAATCTCCATATAACAAGATGCCTTTATATAGAAGGGTCTGCTGGCTGCACCGTGTCTGTCTCAAGGCATTTGAAAGTCAATGGCAGATCCACATGGCCCCACCAGAGATGTTTTATCACACACCTGCACACCACTGCTCTAGGCCCACTACTCAGCAGGCTCCAACTTACTGGCATCTCTGTTCTACACGATTTTCATGATACCTAGTCAATCAAGGCACTGTCTGGTATACTCATGATCAGCAACAGGACATCCAATGGTTCTCCAGTGCCACCTGGTCATGAGAATTTCTAAAATTTTATGGTATTTATCTAACTATTTTTCACAGATGAAGTTGTTGGTACTGTGGGTTTCAATTCATTCAGGATCCATTAAATGTTGAGGAAGCTCATTTTAATGAAGGATCTGGAGATCTCTCACAGGCAAGGCTTCCCAAAGAGTGGCCAAATTGTCACATGAAGCCAGGCCCATTGAGGTCTACAATGTGAGGTCATGTGTGTTTTGACTCTCAACGATGGCTGCCAAGTCTTTCAGAATAAAACCTGTGATATCCTAGCTGAGATTCCCAGTGCTCTCTGGAAAGCCTCCCTGGGCCTAGACCTCAGTTTCCAAGGGCGACTCTCATGTGTGGCCTCCTGAAATCCCAACAACATTCATGGCAATACTTCTCTGAAGTTAGTTCCAAATCTCATTCTCTAAGGGGAATCACATCAGAGTTCAAGCCCAGGTGGACCCAGTCATCTCTTCCAACTACCACACAAATGACCACAATTAAAACCAAAACACTCCCACATGGTTCTCATCTTCTTCCATATAGACACACATCATAACCTGTGTATGGAGTTTTCCATGAGGGGCACAGCCAAACCAGTGCCCAAAATAAGCTCCCTTGCCCCTCATTTGCCTAACGTCAGGGTGGATTGGACATGCTTCCTGTGAACCAGGAGTGATCAAATAGGCCTGCCGTAAATGCTCCACTTCTCCACTTTGAGGCCTTCTTACTGTGGGGATTATATTCTTCTTTTTCTAAATTTTTTTGGAAATTTAATTGGAAAGTTAAAAAAAATTGTTTTGCAGAATGTTAAATTTCTAATGGCAAAGCCTTCACCTTGTTTGTGAAGGAAACCTTGATGCCTTGCCAATCTGGTAACATGGAGACACTCAAAATTTTCTGTTACATACTACATGGATGAATGGCTACAGCACATAGTTTTTTAAAACTGAAAGGCAGATACCAGCAAGTAAGATAACAAATAAAAGACAATTTTATTAAAAAATAAAGTTGTTAAATGACTCAAATATTGGAAATTCAATTCTTTTTATTTTTGGTTGTTCAAAACATTATAAAACTCATGATATATCATCTTTCATACATTTGACTCAATTGGGTTATGAACTCCCATTTTTACCCCAAATACAAATCGCAGAATCACATCAGTTACA